>NC_061833.1:4298027-4300527 GCF_019202785.1 Penaeus chinensis
CAACAACAGGGAAACAAATAACACACTTTACTCTAAAGAGACAATGAAGTGCATAGGCCTAGACGTCTCCACAGAGGAAGTCGCTCGGAGTGCCCCGGGAAACAGAGGGAAGTCACAGGCCACGGAAACGCATGTGTAATTAGCTGGAGTGAACGTGACTCAAAACATTACTATATTTCGTAACACTTTATTAGTAAACTAGAACGTAGCGCGTGCATTACTGACATGGGTTATACCCACAACTAATTGTAGAAGCATTACATATTTTCAGTGTCACAGATTACTCGCATGTTTACATTTATAATTATCGTGCATGCATGTTTATTCTTGACTATAACGATGTGACTATTGCAGGATTTGGCCGCATTCAATAAAGCCACCACGTCAGCAGCGTTTCAGTAAGCTATATTATCCAGAGGAAATTCGCTGTGGCCGTTGCAACAATAATCACAACAATAATGGAGGTAATGATGACGTTCAAATAACAGGAATACAATAATAATAATAATAATAATAATAATAATAACAACAACAGCAACAACAACAGCAACAACAACAATAATAATAATAGTCATGATGATGATGATAAACATAGTGTCAACAACAATGATATCAATAGCAACAACAACAATAATCACAACACCGCCAACAATAATGAGATCATATACAACAAATACACAACAAAATTTACTTACAACATTAACAATAACATGACAATAATGATGATATGATAATGATAAGTAATACTGATAATAACAATACTAATGAAAATAATAACATCAATATATCATGCAAACAATCTTCTTCGCACTAAACCTGACCTAATAACCCACGGTAAATAAGAGAGAAAACTCGGGTACAAGATACCACGATGCTCCACGTGTGTCCCAATCAAATATTAATCTCTTTGGGTCGCAGGAGAGAAGAAGAGAGGGGGGGGGGGGTTAATGACGTCACTAACCAATACACAACAGAACCTGGACAAAACGGCGAGCAAACGACCGGGTCATCCACAAACAAATCCATCACGCTCTTTCTCTCGTCCAAAGGTTCGTGATATCCTAATGGGTGAGTTAAATGCATTAAACAACACTAATTTCCGCGCGACTCGTCAAATTAGAGTCGTAAAACATGAATAGTAAAAAGAATATATATATATACAAAACAATTAACAATAATAACGGAGATCGGAACATTAGAGTTTTGTGATTATCTTTATGATTATTTGATAAGAGATGTAATTACATCACATTATACTAAATAATATATTCGGCTATTTATATTTTACGCATGGAACTCTCTCTATACATGAAGTTAATTGGACTCTCCGTCCGGCTGGCTATCAACCCGCCCTTGACCCCTTATTCATTTAGTTATCTCGTCGCCTTGACCTCCTTTTCCACCAACCAAGCAAATAAAAAGAAAACAAACAAAGAAACAGATAAAACAAACCAACACAAACTTCCTCAGCAACCCGGCAAAATCAAGGTATTTAGATACAGCGACACCGAGGCGTTTCCTCGTTCGCCCTCCCCGAGCGTCCTCACACAGATGACCCAGGTAATGAACCCTTGACAGGTAGACACGGCACTGAAGCAAGCATCTGCATAATGTATACCCTGATGGAATGGACGGACCAGGTAGAGAGAACCGCGGCAGGTTACATCATCAGAGAACAGGGCAACACAAGCTAAATGCATTATAGCCCCCGCCTGCCCTCCCTCCCTCGGCCCGTGCTCAATCACAGGCCGAGACTGAATGAGGTCCCGTACTATATCAAGGCGATAGGGGTTGGGGGCCAGGTGGGGAGGGGAGGGGAGGGGGGGTGAAGAATGCGGGGTTACCTTATCAACAGTATATAAACGCAGTAACGCGTGAGCAAAGACACAGCCGCAACAAGAATGGAAATACTAAATCGCGCGTCGTTTCGATTCAAACCAGGCTCTTCCATAAGAAAGGAAACAATAACGCCGTGACGTTTCGAATCAAACTCCACGGCTCCCCGGACGGCAACGGCACCTTATATTCTCGACAAACAACATGGGGGAAAAGAACGTCCCGGTCCCTTTCTCCTTCAACTTGCCAATTTATGGCTAACCGGGAAGCCATTATGGCTGGCTGAGCCTTGGGGCCAGGACAGGACTGCACCCCGATCTCCGGCATCGCAATATTGCGCTGCCGACTGAACCAACACTCATCACAATACCGCATATGCAAAATGGAACTGTGCCTCGATCCAGCATCACAGAGAACTGCCTAGAGAGATCAAAACAAATCCAAAATGGAAATTACCCTTAATCCGGCGACAGAGTACCGATGAGGGAGTGCATAAGAGCTCACGTTCAAAATTAAGGATCACTTCAAACCGACGCCATACAGTGTGTGTTCTCTCGGAAACCTGTATCAGCTGCTTGAACAACATCGGCTCTGTTCCAAACTTCCAATGACCGCGCAGTCCCCGGGGCGAGGCCGGAGACGCCACGGAGGTCGATTCAGTCGA
>NC_061833.1:4318027-4320527 GCF_019202785.1 Penaeus chinensis
TCAAACTTTCCTTGTGTTAAAAGTTCAAAACTATATATTTGGATAAAGCTGAAACTACAGCCCTCATATATATGGCAATAAATAGTTGGATAGTTTTTGCTTACTATGTTTTAATTTTCATAATTGTTTTTGAAGATGATATTTAGCGCTTTTAATCTATGTTCATCAAAAGAATGATCTCAGGATTTATAATGGATCCTGAGGAAGGCGGTGGTCTAGCATCTCAAAAGAAGAAGACAGACTAGCAAAATTTTCATTAGAAATCTTCCTAGACCAGTGCCCCTCAAAATCAATATTCCAGCCTAACACATTGCTGTCAAGTGGTATGTACATACGTGCCATGGCATGATTGGACCCCTTTCCAGGTATCATATACATCCATGTAAAGTGCTGTATGTAAGTTATGTGTGTAAACATTGTTTATTTGTTTGGCCCTTATTACAATGACTTGAGGAGGTACAGCCCCTCAAAATAAGCTTGAAGTCACTTCTTAGCCTTATCTCCCGGAATATCATACATACTACAGTCTTTTTTTTTTTTTTTTTTGTTTCAGCAGCCATCCAATCTTACAATAAATTTTTAAAATTCCATTTACACATGGTGTAATATGCATGAATCTGTTATTGTTCTCATTACAAATGACCGGTTCAGGAAATTAGTAAAGTACTGATAATTGTTTACAAGGTGACTGCACCCATCTGAAATGAATTCCCTATTACTCCCAACAGCGACCTTAGGGAAAGCCCTTGGATTCAAACAATTACCACCACATGACCTAAAAACCTTCTTAACCCAGGGGCTTTGCCTCTGAACCCCTACACAAATACCATTTTTCCCTTTCGGGAGCTTGGCTCTGCCCACGGATCCCACCCAAACACCATGCAGTCATTTGTCGCAACTCTTTATCTATATTGATTATTTTTTGTATCACTGAATGTAGTTTTTCTCATCTCTTTATAACAGTGTCATTAGATTTTCCCCATCTTTGCGTGTTCTTTATGTAAATGTATACCAAAGTATTACTTGTGTGTTGTACAACTTTCTTATTCTCAACTTGCAGAGGAAATACCATTGATGAAAAGTTAAATTTCATTGTTCTGTTCATTACGAGCAAAGTTTACCTTGTAATATATGGCTGTGTGAATCTGAAACTATACTGTTAATTATAAAGTGAGGAAATTATATTTTTCCTGTGCTACTAATTTTTCCTTCAAGTGGCTGGCTGCACACGGTATCAGGCAAGTGTCCAGTACGACATGTGACGCAACTGTCAGCATTGGGTCAATGTAGCATTTATGATCTGTAGCAAAAAGTTACTGACAAGGCTAGACTATGGAAGAATCGGACATACAGCTGTAACACTAGATATTATGAACATTGTACCCAACAGGGGTTGTCCCTAGCAACTGCCATTGCCTCTGCACTATGACCTTTAGAGATGGTCAGCAACCATCCTCTACACATACTCTAACAAGGAAAGAGCTTGGAATGATTCTTTATTTAACAAGGAATTGCTAATATTTACAAGCGCTCCATAACTAGTACTAACAAAATTTCACTTAGAGCTCTGGCATCTACTTCAGTGTGTGGATTTAATTGTTCCAGGAATTTTGGTGCACTTGAAATGAAATGGTCGTTTTCACTAAATGGCCGAGATGCAATATAATTTACGACTGATGACTATTCAAAACATTCAATATCTTCTTTATTAGCAATTTCCAGTACATAGTTATTTTGAGTAAAAGATTCCTGGGGTTAAGGTCTTTCAGAATATAGGTTTACTTTTTATTTACTGGTTGCATTCTTTTCCAGTAACACCTTAATTCTCTACAAAATACAAATATCTCCATTCCAGATCTTTAATTAAGGTCTTTCTAAAGAACACAGTCTACGACAAAATCATTTGAGTTGTTGACACAACTGAATATTAATAGTAACATTGATGACAGTTCACAGTTCCCGGGGTTCTCCTGTCACAAAAATGTCATGCAGGATGACAGTCGAGACTCGAATCGACTAACAAATTCCTAGCAACGTACAGACATTCTACAACACCTACTGATCGAAATCACCCTGAAATCATACATAAAACTACCAGAGTGGTCCTTACCTGTAGCCTAAACCTGGTGACAGCTCCCAAAGGAGGTCAGACGAGGTTACGATCCCTCCAACCTCACACCTTTAAGCAGTCACACGGCCAGGTTCGGTGTCCTCCTGTCGTTTTGGCTTCGGCTCGGCTCTCGGCTCGGAAAAGGGGACCTCTCCTCCTTCAGCAGAGCGACGGGGAGGCGCTGTATCTGGCAGGAATGAGGCAAAACGAGGAGAAAAGCGAAGAGAGCGCCCGCGACATCCTCACTCGAACATCGCCAGAGTAAACTAGTTGGGAGAGGTTGCCAAGACGTAAATATTTCCCTCCGGCATTTGATTATAGTATTCGCGATATATTTGATTGTATTGTTAGGTATCTTGGTATAGACAGGTTTTGTGATGGATACGAGAT
>NC_061833.1:4323027-4328027 GCF_019202785.1 Penaeus chinensis
CCGAGCATCTTCGGCAACAGACTTACCGTGATTTTCAGTTTCTTAAAAAAAAAAAAAATGTAATTGCTGTGTTCGCGGCGTATTGCTTAATTCCCAGGCTATATCTGGGTAACTTTCCCTACGGTAAATCTCTCTTATCACAACAGGACGTGAAATCAGGGCTCAATGTTCTCGGTGCCTGTTCGATAACCCTACGATGAGAAGGGTGATTCTTAGTATATGTTGCTGCATTTAGGGTGGGGAACAAGACGCTTCTGTTCAGCTTTAAAGTAACTGTCAGATTCTTTTAAGACTCCAATAAATAATAATAATAATAATACAAGCCTAGGCTCCAATAAATAATAATAATAAAACAAAATTGCCAGTCCTGACATTTCTAACGAGACATATTTACAAAATTCACCAACGTTCCTACGCAACTGGGAAGGAATGAGGTTAATTTATATAAGTCAAATCATTGCAAGTTGCAGTTGTTCAGAAGTAACCTAACCCTTCGTGAGCTCCTCAAGATTCCAAGCCTCTCGGAAATGGAAGACCTGTATCGAGTCACGTGACAGATGATTTGATTTATTAGTGTTATTATCATAATTTCTGTCATCACTATTATTATCCTTATCATTATCATTATTACTATCATTAGTATTATCATCATTATCACTGTCATCATTACTGTTATTACCATTATTATTATTAAGAATATTATTATTACTAGTATTATTGATTTTTGTTATCAATACTGCTATTACGCTTTATATTAGACATGACAATACGCCTTTGATTCATTCCTTGATTTGAGCGATGAGGAAAAAAACAAAGCAGGGTGGAGGAACAGCTGGTTTGACTGAAGAAGGATTAAGCCGAGACCAAAAGTTCGAACACATTTTTTTGACACACACAAAAAAAAAAAGAAAAAAAAATTCTGACGCGCCACCTCGTGCTATGGAAGGAAGTCAATGTGTACTTCCCCAACATCAAATTTCATAGAGCAAGGCATCAGGATAGGTGCTTTATTCCTCACCAACTACTGAAACAGATTGACAACTACTGAGCGGGATATCAGATTTTTTTTAAGTGCCTTCGAGCATGATGTTGAGAAGCTGACATCCCTACATCAGGTGCATCTTTCAATTTGGAAAAAAAAATTAACTCGCTTCCTGGATTGAGTTTTACCACGCTGCTTAGTCTTAAAGCGTCTTCTGTACGCGCCATAAAAGTTTATCCCGTATCAAAGTTTAATCCAGGTCGCTAGTGCACATGCGCAATGGCAGCGTCCAGGGTCAACCTTTAATACCCACTGGACCAACATTAACTTTTAAACTAAAAATAATCCTGCACATGCGTAGAACGAGTTACTTAATCCCACCAATCATATACTGACACGTAATAATGTTATCAACTCCATAGAATTGTCATTTACTTTTAATCTTAGTAATAACGCATTTTCATGTCAAATATGTTTGTGAAAATTCATCGATATGAGATATGGGATATTCACACTACATATATAAACCAGTGAAAAAAGAACGATAATTCCAGAGACTGACTACATACACAGAAAAGGCAACAGGTCGGGAAAACATTCCACTTTAAGCAATATTTTAATGGAAGACAAAATAAAGATTCTAATAACTTCACTTTTAGGTTTTAAATTCAAGGTACAAACTCTCTGATTCTTTAAACTACGGTATGCTGCAAAACCGCGTGGAAATGTGTTATCTTGATCCTCGCTACCCTATCCGTGCCCCTGGATCACACACAAGTAAAAACCGAATATGAGCTGATATTACGAATATGTTATGTTTGCTTGTCACCTTCGGGTAAATTGCCTGTGAACTTCAAAGGATATTTTGAAGCCAGTTATATATCTTACTTGCACTGACACAGATATTACATCTTCATGATATAATGCCACCTGTATATCAAGATTGCCATTAATACCGCAATTTATACGAATACGATGTTATTGCCATGATTTCGGCATTGAGTGGAGTCAATAATCAATTGCACGTATATCTTGACGCAAGAATTTATAAAAAAAAAAAAAAAAAAAAAAAAAAAACTGAAGTACAAGTAATAGATTTGCAAAATTCAGCTGAAGTGCAGACACTGCATTGGCTGACAATAAGTTACAGATATCTTAATCCGAAGTCAAGGCTCTACCCTCGCATTCGCATGGGATGTGGTGATGGTGGAAACTATACCATATATGTTTTTCTCTTTTTTTCTGTAGCAAACGCCCCGTTATCAACATCGGCATGTAATATGGAAATTATAATGGGTGACTACAAATTATTATTACACACATACCAGCTCCTTCGTATAAAACAGTAGTTGCTGAAAATCACACTGATTCGTGTGTGTGGCAGGTATGTCTTGCGTCTTCGGTACGAGTACTGTGGATGATTAAACTTTAATAGGTATTAACTTTATTGACACGCACAGAAAACGCCTTTAGTAAAAACGATACCAAGAAAGTGTGTATTCATATGTTTGAGGGTGTGTGCTATAAATGTTGCTCAAACGTGCTTGGGATCCGCTGATGTAGAGAGCTCGGGAGCTAGAAGCAGCGCCGTGGCTATTGACATATACTGCACTGCATGTGAGGAGTAAGAAGGAAAGGAAGATAATAATAATATTCGGAGCTTCCAAACTCCGAACCCCGTGGCTGCACGACTAACAGTCTGAAAGGTTTAAGAAATAGTCCGGCAAGTATGTATATATATATACACACAAGTATATATATATATATATATATATATATATGTAAAGGCAAAGCATTTATTGACTAATTCATTATAACGATACTAATGATTATGTGAAACATCTTGCAGATAACACATGATTTTAATTCTTGACAGTTTAACAGTATCATGTTTTAGTGCTTCTCCGCGTATAAAATTTAGGAAGTAATTTACATTAGAGAGTTATGTCTCACATGTAAGTGACAGTCACGAAACTGTAATGTAAAATCTAAGGCAGACATAAAAAAAATTAGCTAAGCTTTAGATGATAGCCGTGTCTTAATGGTTAGCTGAATCAAATATCACGGGCATGGCAAATGTAAATGCTTAATTATGACAGATACAAAACCGCTCTTATACTCTCGCCAGGCTTCGCCAGCGCCTGACACGCACGCCCTTCCCATGAGATGTCGGTCCTTGAATGTATTTAATTATTTACTTAAGTTAACATTACTGAAAACTAACCTTCTGTCTGTTTCCATTACTCCTCACTAAAATAGATCCTTTGAAATATATGAAGATAATGAAACATGAATTTGATAAAATAGATCCTTTGAAATATATGAAGATAATGAAACATGAATTTGATAATAAATTTGATTTCTAGTCCACACATTTCTTCATAATTCAAACAATGTTCCTCACTTCCTCGTCTCGTTCCAGCAAAGGCGGTGCACTTAGGTCAAAACGAGGTTCACTAAACCAAATTAACAAAGCTGCTCTTACTCCGATCGCCGCTTCCACGCTGTCTGTCACTGATTTTTTTTTTTTTTCAGATTGGTGGTGGATCATCTATTGACATATAACTACCAATCACATCCCTTATAACTACCAATCAACATGCTGTAGTGAGTAGAAGGGATTTTCTGTCTCCAGGCAAGCTTTCTAATTCTCAGGCAAGCTTTCTACATCTCATTCATCCTCCTTAGCTTCTGTCTTTCGCTTTTTGTTGTTGTTGAAGAGAGTAACCTACAATTCATTTTGCAACCCTAGTTAATATTGCACTGATTGTCACTCCTCGCTCCTGCTTTCCTTCCCTTCTGATCTGAGTAGATTTCTGCGTCATAATCAGGTCACCCATTTCTCACATGTCGGCACGTGGGTCCCATCTTGTTTATTTTTGTGTGTGGCATTATTGGTGATGCAGTTCATATCAGTCTAAAAAGGATTTTATATTTTTTGATTGTCCTTATCATCATCATCATCATCGTCACCATCATCATCATTATCATCATCACCATCATCATCATAATTATCATCATCATCATCATCACCATCACCATCATCATCATCATCATCATCATCATCATCACCATCATCACCATCACCATCACCATCACCATCATCACCATCATCATCATCGGAAAATTGAGTCATCCAGTCATCAATCAATTGGTGTCCGACCATGAAAGTGCTAAATTATAATGCACATTACAGTGACTAATTATAATAATGCTAACAGAACGACACAACGTTGATGCAATACTGTTAATAATGATAACAGAAATATCAATAGCAATCACCGTAACACTCACATTGATGAAAATAATAATTACTTATATTTTTTATAATAATACAAATAATGACAACAACAATAACAGGCACTAAAACGGTAAAAAAAAAATGCTGTCAGTTAATTCAAATGTCCATACAACTATTACCAGAGCAAATATTATTGGCATTTCTATTGATATTAAATATTTATTATTAAAATTGCATTATATCTATGTCATTGTTACTGTTAATATTAGTATTAGTAATATCATCTTTATGTTTTATTGTCATTATTATCAGTTTCATTATTGTTGATAATACTGTATTCAGATCATTGTTATTATCAGTCATTATCATTATCTGAAAAAAAAATATTATTCAAAATTTTCGGATGATAGCTATTGAATTTCTCCTAATGCGCATATCTGTCTGCCTCTCTCTCTCTCTCTCTCTCTCTCTCTCTCTCTATCTATCTATCTATCTGTCTCTCTCTCTCTCTCTGTTTATCTGTCTCTCTCTCTCTCTCTCTCTATCTCTATCTCTCTCTCTCTCTCTCTCTCTCTCTCTCTATCTCTCTATCTCTCTCTCTGTCTATCTCTCTCTCTCTCTCTCTCTCTCTCTCTCTCTCTTTGTATCTTTCTATTTATCTATCCGTCTATCTATCTATCTGTATATATATGTCTGTGTGCATGTGAGTGTGTGTGTGTGTGTGTGTGTGTTTGTGTGTGTGCGTATACATAGGTATACGTATAATCATACTTATAC
>NC_061833.1:4338027-4353027 GCF_019202785.1 Penaeus chinensis
GCTGAATAAATGTGCAGACTTCAGTGGTATCGCAGGTCCTCTTGTAGCTGTTCTTGAGCATAGCTGTGACCAGCAGACTGTCATGGCACTCAAAGTAGGCTTGAAGCTGATAGAATTGGCAATGGCTATAAAACTGGGAAAGCGCAGTGAGGACATGATGTTGAAGTTCCTCCAGTCATGCAGTGTTGTGTCGTCTTCTGCAGTGCCAAACATGATCTTGCTCCTCAGTCTGCTCTGCATTACTGCCATGTTTGAACAACAGCGGGGTAGAGATGTCACGGTAAGGATACTGAAATTGTCTTCATGTTGTATGTTTTTTTTTCCCTTCCATTCTGTGTTTAATTAATGTTTTGCATTAATTTTGGTGAAATCTGAGATTTGGGTAATGTTTTCAGTAGTTTGTTATTTTTTGTCACAATTGATAGTGGCACTTTGTACATATCTTATAAAAGATTGTAGTGACCAATATTAGATCTGGTGTATAATGCAAGGTCTACCTTTTTCATTTGTAATTAACTCTTTATAAATTTACTCAATTGGGATATGCTATTGTTTACAAAGATGTATTTTTTTGTCCAATTACTGAAATAATAATGGATATTAGATAAAAGAAATATTTGTTGTTAATCATATGCCCATATATTTTCTTTTAATGATGTAACTCAGTCCTAATCATTTTATCTCCTATTAACAGTATATGGTCAGTATGCAGCTATTAGACAGACTTGTGGAAACTCTTCTTAGTAGGTGTAATACACCACTGACTGATGAAAATGTGAAGAAGGTAAGGAAATCATACAGTAAGAATAGTTATAAAACCATACACTTTGATATTACGCAAAATGGAAGCTTAAAATACAGTTGGATGCACAAGATGATATTACTGTGATGTATTCAGATTAATTAAACATGCAGTTGAATGTGAATTGATGTGAAGCTTTGTCCACTCAATCATATTGCAGTTAGACATCAATTTAAAAAACAGAGATGAGAAAAATTGTGTTACCTGTAATTTAGAGCATTTAATTGTAATGCCAAACCATTCTTGTCCTCAGGTAGCTACAGTCCTGTGTCAGCAGTTGGGTTTTTATGTTGATCTCCAGAAGAATTCCACTGACCAGAAAGCTGTCCTGAAGCAAGCTCTTCCCTGGGTCAACAGGGCCAATTCCTTCATCTCTGCCAACTGTGCCAAGAAGCCAGATGCTATATGGCAGATTTATAATGTCGGTTAGTGTTGCTTGAAATGTTTCAAGTTTAGAGCTTAGGCCTATCTACTTGCACATTCCGATGGATGAAAATAAACATATTGTTATAAACTTCACCACTGTTACTGATCAAGTTTTAATTTTCAGGTGTCAATGCTGGAAATTTGGGAGTTTTGGCATTTAAGGGAACCATATACAATATAGCAGAAAAGTTTCTTGAAACCTCTGTTGACATGCTTGATATGTATTACAGTATGGCATCAGATGATCAAAAAGTAAGTTTCTTACAGAATTAAAGTACCATGATAAATAAGTTTGATTTCTGCTGAAGATACCAAGGTGACTTCAGATATATAAAATCTTTGTCAAAGGATAATATACTCTTGGTATAGCATACTATATTCAAGTTCCACATACCATATATAACCTGTCTTTAATTATTTTTTCTAACAGAAGACAGTTGCTACCTCACTCCATAAGAAGCTGGTGTTATGGAGTGATGCACTGAGGTATAGTGGCTGTCACTGGGATGCTGCTGTAGCTGCAGGAAGAGGCTTGCTCAGAAAACACTTGACCACAACAGACCTTGTTAACATGTGGGTCAAGTGTAAACGGGATGCAGAGAGAACGGGCAATAAAAAGTTGAAGGTTTGAATTTCAGATATTTTCCCCCACTTGTGGAAATTGTACAGTTATGAAATATCTTTTAATTAGTCAATTATTATTATTTTTTTTTTGAAACTCAAATTACTCATCAAAGAATGATTGAACTCTTTAATGACTTCCTGTTTTAATGTTTGCAACAGGGATTAACAGTATGTGATGTAGTGGGTGAAGCAAGAAGAAAGTTTCAAGAAACAGAAGGAGCCAACTTTAATAAAATTGAAGCCCTTAAATATGAAATTGAGAGTTACAAAAAACAAAGGTAAATTTGGTGTACTTTTGTTTTATGAAAAAAAGGTTTCAAATTTTGTTAGATTTCAACTCAATGCTGCCAGGAAAATGCTGTGCTCATTTTTAATATTTTTGTGAAATGTCTCTGCACATAGATGGCTCTCGGAGTGCTGAGCCACAAACGTATAAGATAACGTAAAATATTTTCGAAAAACAAGGGAAGGGATAAACAGGTGAGACAGGCAGTACTCAAATTGACTCACTAGTGACTTTGTACAAGTGTAGCCATCTATGCGTAAAAACAATCAGTAGGCATGGCATGTACACACATGCCATGCCCGTCAGATTTGGGTTAATTGGTGAACTTTAGTTTTTTTTTTATACTCTTATAGACATTAGAAATCAAACACAAAAGCAAAGAAAAAAAATGCTAGAACAGAAATGAAAAACATCTTTTCAAAGGATATTTGTGTTCCTCCTTTTCTCACTGAGAGGTTGCACTACTTATTATCCGACTCTTCCTGCCTTCCCCAGCCAGAACACAGCGGACGACCAACTCTCCTGTGGAAGAGTCTTGGTGGAGGAGTGCAGGGGTATGGAAGACACTCTGGAGGCTAAGGTCTATGGGCTCCTGGTGATAGTGGAAGTGCTCTGGGTTCAACCTGAGCTTGCAGGATCCAATAGTGAAGCTGTAGACTTGGTCAAGAAAGCCATTGCTCTGGTTCAGGAGACTAAGGTCAGTTTCCAGATTGAAAGTTTTGACTTGCTGTGAGGGGATCTTGTTGGCAAGACGTAAAGATGTAGATGCTTGTTTTAGGAACCAATATATTTTAACATAAAAGGATTGCCAAAATATAGGGGAAGATGAATTGTTCAAAAAAGAAATTATTATTATTATTTTTTTTTCTTTTTATACCTATGTCTCATCTGTATTATGAATATGATGAACGAGGTTCACTGACATATGTGCTTTGATAATGAAATACTATTATTTTCTTTTCATAGAATAACAACAGGTACAGCAGCAGACTGGCAGAGCTGGAAGCCCTAGCAAACTTCTGGCTCTACCTTTGCAACCTTCAGCGGATCCAAGAAACTGCAGCTGTAAGTTGACACTTTACAGTACTGGTTACCCCTAAATTACCCCCCAAAAATCTTACTTTGGAAAAGGTAAATTTAGAGATGTACAAAAAAAATTCAGGTGATGGTATGTCACCTGTTTAATGTGAAGAGAATTATCAGGAATTGCTTAGATTTTCTGTGATTATCAGATTAGCTCACTGACAATAACAAATGGTGTTTAATATTATTTTGTTTATTTCTTTATATATTTGTTTACTTATTCCTTTATTTCACAATTCTAATTTGCATGATTTATGATTCTCACAATCAGTGATGCTTTAGGTATACTGATGGTGCATAATTAGCATTATGTTATATGGTTTGTAAATCAGATAATCCAGTACAACCATAAATCCAAGGATGCTGGAAAGTGAGTTGCATATATTCAAGAGAGGCTTAAGTGGGAGAGGAAAATTATTTGTACAGATGGGCTTTATCTTCATTTTCATATTTTACTGGTTTGGATTTGATATCTGCCAAAAAGAATAGTATTATGAAACTTGCAATATTCCTTACTGAAAATAATTACTTAATCTCATCATATCAAGCATATTCATAGATACTCCGCATACAAGAATATAGAGTATGTGGTTTGTATGGTATATATTTGATGTACAAAGTTTAAGGTATGATTTTATTTGGAACACTAAGATTTGAATTATGTAGTGATTTATAATGACACCACAACCAAATCTGATTATAAAAATGAAGGGAAATCCTCTTTATAAAAAGGTGTTGATATAGAAACTGGCAATTGGTAACCAGCAACTTGCATCCGTTTTACAACCACTATACCATCAGGTTCTCATTTATAGGAAGAAGTGAAGGAGTCTGAAAAGCCTTCATCCCTGACAGTCCAAGCAACTGACCTTGGGGAAGAAGAGCAGGTCAACGATGCTTGTGATGTCCGCCCGGCCCCCACCTGCTTGACCTTATACTCTCAGGAAGCCTCCTTTGCTCCCCTGCACTCTGCACTCAGGATATGGGAGGAACTCTCTTTGAAGGTATTTGGAATTCAAGATTATGATCCTCCAGACTTTCATGCATATTTTCTTTTTCATGTGAGTGTGTGGTTTAGAAGAATGCATCTTCAAGAAATAGCTGTTGTTACTTGTTGATTAAGGGGAAAGAAGTACCTAAAGAGATTTAAGAATGTTCATTACTTTTTTAGGCTGTAGCATTGGAGGATGTACCAGCTGTGTGTTCTTGCCTTGCTTCTGTGGGATATGTGTATCAACTGAGTGGCTTTATCACACCCACTGTTCGAGCCTGGACAACCCTTGTTACTGTGGCACGAAAGAACTCCTCACCAACATTTCTCCTGAGAGGTAATAGATTGATTTTTTTTATCACCATTTTTATTTCTTGATATAATCTGTATTACAGGTTTGGTTATCGTTTTCACATTAAAATCGGAATTGTTAATGGTACCCTATTTGATGTTTGTGGCTTAATGTCATAAACAGGGTATCAAATTGTGACTGGGTATTGCTTTTTGAGTCATTTTCTTATCCTAAGATTTTGGTAGAAAATCAGTCCCAATGCTGGGGTCCCTGGGTCCTGGGGTCCTTGGATTTTCCATGATTTTCAGTCATCTAAAACTGGATGGGAAGCAATGAGGGTTAAACATTATTATTACTATAATAGCAAGCAGTCCTCATTCATGTAGGAAAAATTACTTTTGTTTCCACTTATGATATGTAAAATGAAAAGAGTATTTAACAGAAATGTTGTAAAAACAAATGAACTTGAAGTAAAGGCTTAAGAAGTCTCTCAGTCTTACATAACACAAGCGATTTACCTTAAAAGAAAAAAATAATGATAGAAAGATTAATCCTGACATTACATATATATTTGGCATTCATATACTGTATAAATTGAACTACTTAATAGGATGTATTGAATTTTGATAATGGCATCATAGATAATACAGACAGTTTCCCATTAAATTAAAATTATGGTTTATGACAGTAAATTTATTAATATTAATTAATCAAAAGGAAACAAATTCTGCATTCATATAAAAACTAAACAACTTAAAATTGAATTCAGAATAACTAAACAACTTAAAATTGAATTCAGAATAACTAAACCCAAAGATTACATGTGCATTGTGAGTTTGACTTATTAATTGTATTTACACATAGATGGCTACACAAGTGCTTAGACACCAATGATTAGAAACTAGTCCAACCCCTCTCACCTGTTTACCCTTTTCCTTCATTTTCTGAAATATTTTATTATATTATATAAAATACAACCCTATGAAATTATAATATAGCTGAATAAATGAAGCAAAATTAAGCATATACATTCTCGTTTTATAACATGAACTGAACTTTTTAAGAGGTATGACATAGAAACCTCTCAGTGGTAACACTTGTAACACATCTTCTCCTAGACTTATTTGGGATGCTTATTGTACATATTAGTGTTACAGCTTGCAAGGAATATACAATTTACTGAAAATATAATCTGTACCTGTGATCATTATCATTAAGATAAATTGCAGCCTTGTATTTTCACTTATGGCTTTGGCTTTGGCTTCAAATTAACAAGGCCGTCAGATTTGGAGCCATATTTTTACGACTTGTATCCATTTCAGTTCAGTAAGGTATCAGATATTTCACAGTACCATACTTTGTACATTAGAGATAATGTATGTATTGTACCTATTTGTTCCTAGGTAAGAACTCCCTCCTTGTTAGAATTTGTATGGTGCCTCATAAAAGTTGGCTCTTAAAAGGTGCAAGGTATTAATTACACACTCATTTGCAAAGGCACATTATGTTTGGAGTCAGGATTTTCTTACTGGTTGTTTACAACTGGGATAATGTGACATAAAGCTGATTATTGACTTTGTAAAGTTCACATAGCTTTTGCTTTTGTCTTTTTAAACATTTACCTGGCTTCTGCCTTGAGTTTGGTTTCATTATTTTTCAAGGCTAGCTTTGGTTTCAGGACTTTTGAAATCCTCCAGCTTCTAAGCTCTATATCTGATCTTAAATTACTGCCTCAGTATGTTGAGAGAATAGAATTTACATGTTTAAGTTGATCATCATTGTTCAGTAGGTGTGACTTGAAACATTATGTAAACAAGTATGTTACTTCACATTGGATTGCATGTATCTTTGAACTACCTTGAGGGGTATTGTTTCTTGTGCTTGGACCAATTCTTTCCAGTTGTATTTTGTTAGAAAAAGAAGAAGCTATGTTATGGAGAGTAATCATTAGTTTCAGAATTAGCATCAATTTTTTTTTTTTTAAATTCTAGAATTTTTTTTAATTAATATATCAGAGAAATCAGTACATGGTAAGTGCCAAAATGTAAGTAAGGTTAATAGATATGTAAAAATTCTCCACTCCATCAGTGAAGATATGAAAAATCATGATATGAATCAGTCCTTCTTTTCTTGCAATTGGCGCAGTTTTTTTCCATGATTAGTACACACTCCCATATAACAATAATTGTTGCTTTCCAGGTATAACAGAGTTGTTACTTGTGGTGCCTGAGTTAGTGCCAAAAGAACTAGTAAAAGAAGCCAAGGAGGCCATCACTGCATGCCAGGCTAGCAGTAACCAGGATCCATCCTTAGTATATGTGACCTTGATTGCTATCACAGCACTTGCCTACTACCATCTCAAGCTGGGTCAGGTATGGATTCTATAGTGACTTGGAAGGGTTTATGAGTAGAGTTTAGTTGAAATTTTGAATTGTTATTAATTGTTTTAAGTTTTTACTTTTGGTATGAAAAAGTATAAGTAAGAAGAAAGATATGAGACAACTGTAAATGCAAGGACAACAAAAATAGTGCACTGGTACTAAGTAGCAAAATCATATTTTGATTTATTTTTCCAGTATAGTGAAGGAGTCTTGTATATGTCTGAAGCACTTGAGAGTGATGTGATGGATAAGCGGACAGTCAGGGCCACTGAAGCTCAGACTATAGTACACTTTGTGGGCTCCATGTATGCAGGACTACCACACTGGGTCCTGGAGGAGGCTAAGAAGCCTTCCCAGCCAAGCATATCACTAGCTCTCTTGGCATGCCGTGAGGCGAATGCTCTTGTAGAGTCATATGCAACATCATCTAGTAATGGTTAGTTGCATGCATTATTTCTCCTTTATGGTTTATGTTCTGCAAAGTTGTATATAAGGATTAGGAGATAAAAAAAAAAAATGCTTTTCTTTGTTTTTTAATTTTGAATATATATGAACAGCCATGATCATTTAACAATACACCACAGATATAATCTGCTGGCGACATCGAGTAGCTTGGCTACATTTGACAACAACACTATGGTTTGGCAACCAGTGCCTGATGTCAGCTCAGCCCCGCCAAGCACGAGCATACCTCAAGCAACCTCTCAAAATCGCGCAAGAATTAGCTCTTCCACTGAGGTACAGATCATGCATTTATTTTCTTAATTTAGAAAATGTTTTTCTTTTATGAAGTATAATTTATGTTTGCAAGATTCATGAAAACTGCTCCAAAATGAATGATTTGGATATTTTATCAGATAATATATTTTTTTAATGACAGTACATATTGAAGTCCCAATGGCAGGCATTTGAGGTATCCCAACAGCTGATTGGCTAAAATATTCTGAAGCTGAGCAGTTCAGTATGATATCTGAAATGCCAGTTAGGTAATGATGCTAATTAGGCAATGATGTGCCTAATAATCAATAAAGCAATAAATTACTATCTGGAAAACAACTACACTTCTAAGATAAACTTGGTGTGTACTGAGAAATGTGTTTTGGACCATTAGCTTTGATTTTGCCAGAACTTTCAGAAGTTTTTAGAAAATTCTATCATACAAAAATTCATTTAATCTTCCAGATTATGTAAGTCCGTATTTTAACAATGTTTTCCTTTGCATAGGACGGGAGAGCTGCTGGAGCTGCTTGCTAGAGTGGATTTGCTGTGTGACCAGCTAGACGACTGTCGAGTTAAGGTTGACAGTTTGCTGGCCTTACTCATTGCCCACCCTACCCATGCTCATGAATACCTACCAAAGGATGCCAAAGTAGCCAAGCATGTCACCATGAATACCAAAGCATGTGAGGGCAAGCTGTCTTGTCAGGTTCTTTCCGAGATTGAAATTGACAATGAGGAGAAGATGCGAGATTGCAGCGCAGCTCCAGAGTACGACTTGAAGGCTTTCCACAGCAACCCAGGCCTGGTTGTGGTGGGAGCTGAGGAGCGCATAGGTGAACTGGCACACCCACGGCAGCAAGTGTCCCCTTCACTAGGGTATCGGGAAGATGTTACTCTGGTACGAGTGGAGACCTGCCCAGATGGACAAGTGAAGTGTGTCATGTGCTCTACTCCAGCTCTGCAGGAACTTCACATCTCCACAGCAATAATCCTGGCTCTTGTTCATGCCCATAACGGACATCACCTAGCAGCACAAACGTGCTTCAGGAGGGTAAGCAAAATTTCAGTCTCAAAGAGAAAGTGTGTGTATATTTGTGTGTGTGTGTGAAAGTAAAAAAGTATGTGTGAGAGTGAGAGTAAGAGTAAGGGTTTGAGTGGAAGGGGAGTTGTGGATGTGTTATCCCCCATTTAACATCCATCTGTATGTATGTCCAGTGTCATCCATTTATGCCATGTGACACTGTATTTTTATAATGTCTAGTTCTCATAACACCGTAATACATTATGGACATTAAGTGAGTGATAAATAGATACAGATATAATCAAATATTTATTCCCTACTGTTTTCACAGTTTCATTGAAGTCCTATATTTTAATGCTGTATATTGTCATTGAAATGATGCTTTATTTTGTAATTCCATCAGTTTTAAAGTTTGCATATAATGAAACAAAAGATAAATAGATACACACTAATTTATGTACAACTCTTATTAGTAGGAAATATATTATAAGTGCAGAAACATTTGTCATGCCTTTTCTCTGAAGAACATGTATGTTAATGTTTTAAAAACTTTAACAGCAGATTTTTATTACAGAAAAAAAGTTTTGATATTATTATAATTTTTGTTTTATGTCCTCATATAGAATATAAATATATGGCTTATGGTTAACTCTTGAATGTGTAATTGTGTTACAGGCCATGGAAATGTATGACGGTATCGCTGAAAAAGCTGCTTTTCTCACCAATTATCTGATGTCAATTATATGTGCCAGAAACAAGAAAAGTACCTCATTTGCCACTTTTCTTCAGTCAAGGTTGAATCTAGTAAGTGCTAGCATATTGGTTATATTATAGTGTATAAAGGTCTCCTATAAATTGTAATTAGGGAGCTTAAAGCTGTGCATGTCATAATATTAATAGTGGAATATTTGATTTTACCCATTTTATCTTTTATAGGTCAGGCATATGAAGTTCATATGAGGGCTTGTGGATCCAAAGGTATTCTCAGATCAATATGTTCACATTAATGCACTGGAATCTCAACAAACATTTAAGAAATGCATTTTGGTACTTTGTCTGAGAAGACCTTTGGACATCCATGCTTTCTTATAATATTGACTTCCAAGAAATACTAATATTTAGCTTTTTATTAATCAGATTTTATTTTGCCAGGTGTATCTTCAGTCTATGCACCACCAGGCAGAGAGCCTTGCACTGGAGAAGAAATGGGACCAGGCTCTGCTGGTCAATATGAAAGCTCTCAAAATTATTAGATCACTAGATTCACATGTAAGTGGTTTTGAATGCTTGATTTTTTGTATATGCATGTATACAGTATACTGCTTGAATTTCTTGCTAGATTTGGTTGTATTATTAATTAACAAGATTTTTTTTTTTTTTTTTTTTTTTAACTGGGATTATCATCTCAGATTAAGTGAAGTCTGAAGCCTGCTTTATATCTCTTGTTCCCTCTACACCTCTTCCTCCCACTCCCTCCCAACACATCCCATTCCCCCCTGCTTCAGCTATATCATTATCCCTTCCACTTCCCCCAGGATACATGTGATCCTTTGTCACAACAGACCCCTTCCCCGGATTCTCTCCCTCCCGACATTTCTCCTTAAACTGTGATCTAATTGCCCATAATGCCCCTTTCTCACTTTGCTAATCCCTACCTTACCCTCTGGACATCCTTGCAAAATCCCACACTTTCCTGGACTGCTATATGACTTATGATATGTAGCACAAATAATCATCAACATCAACCTCCCTCTTTACTCTTTTCACTATTATACCTTTCAATAGTGCTATAGGACATGTAATGTAATTTTGCTTTGTAATCATTAACCATTATATCATATGTGAAGCCAAGGAGCAGTATGAAGATAACAAATTGTTTTATAATGCTTAGAATAGGGTTAATTTAATTATTGCTTTCATTGTTTGACTGAATATCTCTTTTGTTGACAGGTGTTACATCAAAACATGCATTTTATCACTGTTATCATACTACAAGGCCAGATTTTGAAGGGAACACAGGAACATCAAATAGACAGTGTTGAAAGTGGTGGTAAGATATTTATTTCTATTTATTTATTTTTTCTAGACATCTAATAATAGTTCAAACTGGAATTCTTGTAGCAGATGTAGATTATAAATGTATTTGACTGTAAAATTAGACGTAAACTTGAGTAATCTTCATATGGCATTGGATACATTTCCAGATATGAAACATTGTAACCAAGGGAACTTATTTTTTCTTTTCAGTCCCCTTCATTCATATTCATTGACTTTATTTACTCTATACATTTCATTTAAATACTTATTAGTTCACTTGAGCCAGTTATTCAGTTGTTCATTCTTTGTATTTATCCCAACAGATGAAGTTGCTGATGAGAGTTCTGTAACCCCAAATGGAGATGAGAAGAAGAACATATTTGATTACAAAACACCAGCAAGACCTCAGGCCAAAGCTGCAGTTAAGTCTGCTACTAAAATAGGCCAGAAAACCCTTGGCTTGCCCAGCACGCTCACAAAGGAAGGAAAATATTTCAGCATATACAGTGATGATGAAGATACACAGGAGACTTCAACAAAGCAGTCTAGGGCCCCCACCCCACCACCTCAGAGTAATAAACCCTCAAGAGTGTACAAGAGACAGGTAGTTACCAAGAGAGAGAACACCAGGCAAGGAAGGACTGCCCAAAGAAAGAAGGATATGGCTGGGGTAGAGGCAAAGTTAGGTCAGCTGGCTTTGGATGATAGCCCAACAAAACTGGTTTTGAAGGTACCAAACTCTTTCTCCATCTCCCCCTGTCCCAAGGGCTCAAGACCTTCCAAAGGCATAGAAAACAAAGGTGAGGATGCTCATGTGTCGCCATCATCAAGAGCACCAGGGAAGAGGAGGACAGTTAGAAAGGCAAAAGAGTCGACAGTACCCAAAACTCTTACTTTCTCAGACAAGGATAACTCCATGGAGAATTCTTCGAAAGGTAGCGATGACATGGAAATCAGTCTTGATGATAACACAGAGTCAGTACAACAAAGAACCAGGAGGTTAAAGTCTCGGGTTCCCAAAGATGAAGCCAAAACCAAGCCAACCTCGTCCAGGACCAGGGTAAAGAAAGAGACAGAACCTAGAGCCACCAGAACAACCAGCAGAACAACCAGCAGAACTTTGAGATTAGTTTAACAAATGGTTTGTATAGAGACTGCATGCTGTTTGTGATGTTGCATAGCATGGTAATATTAAGCCCAAGATTATTTCCTTTCATTATTCAGTAAGTTAAGTTTGACTATATGGTTCTTTTTGTTTGTCATAAAAAATGTTTTAGAATGGATTGCACGATTATTTTATGATGTAAGATTATCTTGTCAGTCATAGTCAAAGAGGTTATGCCTTTTTATAAAGATCTAATAATTTAGCAGATCATGTGCCAAAGATACATTTACTCTTGAGATACAAAGTTATTGTGTCATAATACCTTGTGAGTTGCTTTTTTCTACCTTATAAAAGCTACAGTTTGCATAAAACCTGCCAAAGGATTTTAAGCTTCAAGAATATTTATTTTGACCATTGCGTTATGTGGTGTACATAGACAATTGTTGAAAAGAAATGAACTGTGACTGTATATCATGTTAATTACTGAGGCAGATTAAGAAATAAAGTTATATTTATACTTGCATATGTATTTTCACCTTATATTTGGCATAATAGGGAACACAGTATATATTTTAGTGGTGAAACATGGAATATATAATCCAGGTATTGTAATTTACTTCAAATAGAACATTTTTGGGAATAATTTCAGATTATAATTTTTTAAGTAGATAAACGGTAATAGCTTTTTGAAGAAGCTACATTGTGATGTATAAAAACAATTGATGAATATACCAGTATTATTTATTTGTTTTTTGTTTTTGGTGTTTTCATAGGGATAATTTCATACACAATGTTGATGTTTACTTGCAACATTTGTATCATTAACTGCTAATATGTTTATTCATTGTCAATAAGGGTGTTCACACTCCCATTTATATATAATTGTTTATGGTAAAGTACTGCAGTTGAGAGATGAACCAACATCCTAAACACATTTACAGAACCTTTATTGCTATTCTGAATGGCTGTTATTTCCACATATGCTAAGAGAAGAAGGACTTTCATACTTACAGAGCCCTATTAGCAATAATACTCATCACAGTAACAATAATAATACTAAAACTGCTAGCATGTGAGCATATACGTTTGCATAACACGAATACAAAGTATACATGTAAGCTTTCATGTACTTTATGGCCACGCCAGACAGGAATCCACATTCAGATGGCAGGACACGGACGTCGGTGAAGCTGCGGGTGGTGTTTGATCCACTTGTTGCTCACTGTTAAAAGTGGAGGAAAGATAATGATAATGATAAAAATACCGCAAAAAAAAAAAAGTTGAGACGGACACAAACACACAAACACACATGCATGTACATGGAGAGAGGGAGAGTAAGTGAGTGAGTGAGTGAGTGAGTGAGTGAGTGAGAGAGAGAGAGAGAGAGAGAGAGAGAGAGAGAGAGAGAGAGAGAGAGAGAGAGAGAGAGAGAGAGAGAGAGAGAGAGAGAGAGAGAGAGAGAGAGAGCGAGCGCGAGCGCGAGCGCGAGCGCGAGCGCGAGCGCGAGTGCGAGCGCGAGTGCGAGTGCGAGTGCGAGTGCGAGTGCGAGTGCGAGTGCGAGAGCGAGAGCGAGAGCGAAAGTATATATGTGTATGTATGTATATATGTGTATGTATGTATATGTGTATGTGTGTGTTTTCATATATGTGTGTGTGTGTGTTTGCATATATGTGTGTGTGTATGTATATGTGTATGTGTGTTTGCATATATGTGTATGTGCACGTGTGCGTGTGTACTGAGAGAGATAAATAGAGACAGACGGAGAAAGCTTCCTATCAATCCTCCTTTTAAGCTCCCCAACCTACCCCACTTCTGGCCTCTGCTGAGAGAGACACAGAATGAAAGAAGATAAACAACAATCATCCTTGCTCTACCGAAGACCTCCGCCAACCCCGTCAGACAAATCCCAATTAATGTCTGGGATGAAAAATAAGTGAACAGAGACAGAAAGAAGGGGGGGGGGGTGCCGAAAGAGGAAATAATAACAATAAGTAAAGACGAAAATGGAAAAAAAACATATAAAAAGGATAAGAAAAAGAAAAGAAATAGAAAGATAAAGAAAAAAAAAAGACATTATTCTAGTCGAAACTCGCACAGTCCCTTTCCAACGTACCCCACTTGGTGCCTCTGATGACGGGGCACGCTCCATGCAGGGTCCTGAAGTCCGACATTCCGTTGGGCAGAAGGTTCCACCAGAACACAGCACTTCCTTTTCTCGGTTCCACGCCCACTCTCGCCCTTGGAAACACGGTCCGGCCGCCTTCTTCCACGTCATTCATCTGGAAAAGGATGTATTCCTATCGTTAAAGCGGTGGCCATTTTACGTCTTGCTGAATTGCTACGTTGATTTATTGATCTATTACTGATTAATTTTCCTTGATTATATATTTGTGGTGTAGCAACAGTAGCATGCCCGAAATTCCCTGAAAATCTGTGACAAAAAGCACATAATTTGTTATACTTGTCAAAGGGATTCCGAAAACTATTAAGCTGAGCCATCATCAGTAGGTAAGTAGGTAATCGTTATTCAAAATGGCCGCCAGCGACAACTGTTTCTAGATCAAATTTCGTTTTCATTAGAATAATGCTCCCAAGTTGAAAATTCAAGATGGCAACTGTAATTGTAATTGCAACTGCAACACAGTTCCATAGATCAATTGAATATGGACCACGGTGTTGAATCGTTCATTTTCTCTGATACAGAATTCGAGTTTGTGATTTCTTTTCAAGAAACACCATTCAGCACTTTCTTCACACTAACCGAAGCCTGTGCAGTCTAAGGCAGCTTTCCTGTGCATTTCGCATCCCATACTTGCAGGAGACAAGGTCACAGCTGGACTGACCTGGATCTGGTTCTTCTTCAGTCGTTTAGAATAAGTTCTATCATCAACTTCTACTCCTACCTATTTTGTAGAGCGGAGCAAGTTCAACTTGGAAGTCAGTGATGTATCTTCAATGTACAGGACCAATCCAACAGGCAAGTTGAAATAGGCTGTATAATCCACGGCCGAATTCGAAACTACAGGGATCTAGACACCTTCCGGGGTGGAAAAAGGAGATGAAGTCCGTTTGAATGGCCTGTTGATTTGGCAGATGTCATCTTAAACGAGGATGGTATCGACTTTAACCCTCTCGCGGTCATGTATTTGACACATATATGTATGTGGATTATGCAAGCATCTTGTCATATCCTTTTCTGTGAAAAACAAAATTGCAGTCGCTAGAGTGTAAA
>NC_061833.1:4363027-4370684 GCF_019202785.1 Penaeus chinensis
AAAAAATTTATATTTTTATTTTTTATATATTAAACAACACAAAACAAATTTTTATTTTAAAAAATTTTATATATATATTATTCATATATATATTTATATATATTATATATATATATATTATATATTTATATATTTTTATATTTTTTGTATTTTTGTTCTCCAGTGATGATGTTATAAAGGTGACCTTTTTTTTTTTAAAAAAAAATACAGTTTCATAAAAAATGAAGAGCCCATACCTAATGCTTTGTTAACATTAGCGTCGCCATTTTAGACTAAAACCAATTTAAACTTAGTAGTTAAGTTAAATAAGGGTTTTTTCCTGCAATTTTGAAAGCCAAATGAACTTTGTTTGGCCCAAAAGAGGGAAAGATGAAATAAAAAATTTGGTCTGAGAACTTGGCACCGGGTTACAAGACTGTCCAGTCAAAAATTTTTTTCGCGAAACATAAGGCATAATTAAACAATATTATTAGCGATTTATTTATAACAGTATTCTTTTCCCGTTTTTAAAAAATCACACACAGACACAGATATATATATATTTATTTTATATTTATATTTATTAATATAAAAAGGGTTTTTTAAAAGGTTTAGTTTGATTCCATTTGTTACAGTGGATATTTTTGGTGTGACATAGTGTCTGTTTCATTTTGCTTCTAAGTTATCCCCTATGTGCAAGGAATGGCCGGGGTTACCATCCATTGGCGGCGAGGGATTTGAACGCAGGTCAGCAAGATTGCAAGACGAGATCGTTACCGCTGCACCACACAGCAGGCGTATATATATGTATATATATATATATATATATATATATATATATATATATATGCATATACATACATATCTACACACACACACACACACACACATATACTCACACACACATACACTCACTCACACACACACAAACAAACACACATACAAAGATATACATAAATACATATATATATATATATATGTATATATATACATACATATACATACAGAGACACTAATATAAATATATACACACACGTGTGTGTGTGTGTGTGTGTGTGTGTGGGTGTGTGTGTGTGTGTGTATGTTTATGTGTGTGTGTATATGTGTGTGTGTGTGTGTGTGTGTGTGTGTGTGTGTGTGTGTGTGTTGTGTGTGTGTGTGTGTGTGTGTGTGTGTGTGTGTGTGTGTGTGTGTGTGTGTGTGTGTGTGTGTGTGCGTGTGTGTGTGGATATGTATGTATATACATATATAATGTGTGCAATGTGTGTGTGCGTGCATGTGTGTGTACATACACACACACAGACAGAAACAGATAAATAGATAGATATATAGACCGACAGAAAGATAGACAGATAAATAGTGTATTTAATTCATCCTCCGGTTTGCCATTACTTTACTTTGCCCTGCTATACCAACCTGCTGATGCTCTCAAGGGGCGCCGGGATCCAAGGGTGCTCATGCGTGTGGCTCTCAGGGTCACCCTCCACCTCCTCCCGTGGACGGCGTTCCTCCTCCTCCAGATACGCCTGGAGGCGCCGCACGATCTCAGCGTCAAGGGCGAGCAAGCGAGACGCTTCTACCACGCTTAGACTGTTCGCCGACTCCGCCCCTAAGCCCACGCCAACACCCACGGCCACGAGGATCATCAAAAGGGCCAAGGAACATGGGGAAGACATCGTCATGGCTTTACCTGAGGGGGGAGATAGAAGGGTCTTCGGTCACTGTTCTTAGGCTTGGCTGTTGATCATGAACGGGGAGAGAGGGATCATATTGATACAAATGGAAAAGGCCAAGGCCGAGGGAAAGAAAGGAAGATCGGAAAGAAGGAAGGAAGAATGGGAAGAAGGAATGATGGTAAAGTATAGGAAAAGATGGAATATAAGGGAAGTAACTGGAGAGAAATTGAGGATGTAAGAAAAAAGGAGAGTGAGAGGAAGAAATTGAACAAGCGTAAGGCGTGTGAGGACAGGAGAATGACAAAGAAGAGAATGACATCTAGAGGGGAGGAAAGGGAGGAGGGGAAGGAGGAGGGGTCTAAGGAGGGAAGGGGTTAAATCACCTTGGGAAGTCACGGTGATGCTATTTCCTGGCCCGCGCGCGTGAGGGTGACTCAGGCACTGACTTGAGTACCTGCACTCTTAAAATCTCCTGCAGCTGCGTGTACTCTGAGTCCCTCGGGACGCTCAGCGTACATGCATATGTATTACACATACATGTAGACATACATCATATATATAATTCAATATAGTCATTATTCGATATATACGCTGCTTCCCAATCAAGGTTATGGTTACATAACTAAAAATTAACATTTGCAAGTATCCTTCAAGGTGAAGGACTAAGCACAAAATCGAATCGATACATTTGGCCTTTTCAGCAAACGACAATTAAGGCTATTGCTAAGAATACATCTCTTTTGTAAAGGAATTAAACTATCATTTTCCGCCAGCATAAGAAAATTCCGCCAGCTGCAGGCGGGTAATTGCCGTGAACAGTGAGTGTCTAAAACGTATCCAGTAAACACGGCCATGCGTGAGGTGGACTCCTCGCCGGCGTTATTAAAGCTAGCACGCACTCGAGCGTCGCTGTTTTTCCTTAATTGCTCTTCGTCCTTTTATAACGAAATAAATGAAAGTCGCATTGATGTCGTTTCTCTTCTATTCATTACATTTACGAGGCGAGAAAAGAAAGGAATCGCCCCACTCGCTGCGCCATGAAGCTCGCCGTCGCCAGCGATGCGTGGCGGAAAGAAAAAAACAAAAGACGCGCAAGTTAACAGCAGCGGCGGTAATGCGGGACAACCTTGGTGTTGGTGTACTCATTCAAGGACGCTCGGGGGAGGACCAGGGGGAGGGACGCGAAGGTGGGGGATAGGGGTGAAGGGAGGGGAAGGAAGAACAGGAATGAGAATAAGAATGGGAAAGAGGAAGGGGAAAGAGATGCGGGGGGAAAAGAATACGGGGGGAAAAAAGAAAAGGAGAGGACGAAGAAGGAAAGAAAGGCTAGGAGAAGGAGAAAGAAGGGAGGAGAGAGATGTAGAGGGAGGAAGAGATTAGGAGGGAGAGGGAAGAGAGTTCGAGGGTAGTGAGTCAGGGGGGCGAAGCGAGGGTGTCGTAGGAAATGGCAAGGGAGGAGGAGGAGGAGGAGGAGAAGGAAGAGGGGTGGAAGGTGGCAGGGGTGGAGACTAGTGAGTGCATAGACGTCGTATTGCAGTCGACGAGCGATGACGAGTGATGTGGCGGTCGTGGTGGCCAGGTTGAGGTTAGGCGGAGGTTAGGGACGTGTTTGCTCACTGCGGCTTTTAAAGGGGAGACTCGTGGAAATGAAACTGGAGCGGAAAAAGGGCAAACATTAGCTCTTAACGTGTTGACACTTGCTCATTCTACCGGCAAGAAGGATGAACGGTGAAAAAAGGGGAATTACATATTCAAGAGAAATATAGAAGATAATTTGAATTTCAAGTTAGGTGAAAAATAATGATAATAAAAAAAAAAATTTTTTCCCAATAATCGTATATCTTTTATATATGTATATAATATCTACATACCAAATATTTTAACAAATATATAATATTCCTTTATATTTGTATAAAATACATAAAAAAAAATACCCCACACACACAAAAAACAAAAAAACCAAAACCAGAGACCCCACCACACACACACACACCAATATATATTATAATAAATATCAAATATATTTATATAATTATATATAATAAACCCCCCAAAAGAAATTTTTTAAAATTTCATGCACCCTGAAAAATTTAACGAGCTAAAAAGCACGCTAAAATGAAAACACATAGAGTAGTAATAATATAAAATTTTATATTATAAAAATATATATATTTAAATACATTTTAAAATATATATATAAAAATTATTTTTTAAAATATTAAAAAAATTAAAAAAAAAAAAATATATATATAATAATAATATATCAATAAAATATATAAAAATATTTTTTATGTAGGGATATAAAATAGGGATATATTTTATCTATTTTAAAACATATAAAACAAAAACACATAAAACCCCAACACATATATACAAAATGTCCAAAATATACAACCCCGCCCTAAGATTTAAAACACATATCAACATCATCCCGCCCGAAAAGAATCCTCTTCGGGCGTAACCCCCTCCCCCAAATTTTTCTGTCTTTTTTTTTCCAGTTTTGGGGGCCCCCCCAAATTTCTTTTACGTCCCCGCCCAATAGTCAAAGGTCGGCCCTTGGTCTCCCTTTTGGGGTTTTCTATGGCTCAAATCTGTTTCTTTGTCCATTTGTCCCTCCTGTCCCCGAACCCCCTATATGAACGGGCCCTTGCCCAAATCCACGCCCCCCCTCTTCCCCCAATCTCCTAGGCCCAAATTTCCCCGCCCTCAAAATTTTTACCCCCCTCCCTTTTTCTGGCACTTTTTAGTTTTTCCCCACCATAATTTTTTTGTAGGGCCCCCGTTTCGGGTTTAAAAAGGTCATAACCCGGGAGGATCATTGGTTAAAGCCTTTTTTTTTTTTTAAGCATAACGGGAAAGGGCTGATGTACGCCCTTTTTTCCTTTTCACTAGTTTTGTTTTTTCTGTAAAGAGTTGCCCCACCTTTAAACGCTTTAAACCCTTTTTACAAGTAAATATTCAAATTGAACTCTTTCTGTTTTAACGCAATCTTAGGGCCCTTTTCCCCTTTTTCCCCCTAAGTCCCCTTTTCAAAACTTTTTCCCATTCAATTTATTTTTTTAGTTGCTGCATTTAAATTTCAGATTTTTACTAAAAAGAACCCCCATCATCCAAAGGGTTTTATTGTTTAAGGGGATTCGTCTCCTATTTTGATGCCTTTTCCGGGCCCCCTCAAACTTCTTTTAATACTTCCTCAAGACAACTGTTTTCAGTTTTTTGTTGAGATGGGATCGCCCTGTCTAAAAACCTATTTTTTTTGGATTTTTTTCGATTTTCCGGGGGAGCTTGAGTTTTCTGTTTCCCCCCCTTCGTATAAATCTTCCCCAAATTTTTTCCCAAAATAACCTTTTCAACTCCCTGTATTCCCAATTTGTTTAAGGGACTGGGTGGTTTTGGTTTAAGAGCAAAAACCCTTTTGTAATTTATGAATCTATCACAGAGGTTTCTTTTATTCGATAAAGTTTTCTCTTATTTGGGTTACGGTATGTTTTCTTTGTTTTAGAATCCCCCTGTGGAAGCCTGCCCCCTTTCTCAAGGGTGGTTAGAAAAAACCCAAATGTAAAGATTCTAGGTTTTAATGACTTTTGTGAACGTTTGAAATTTAACTAAAAGGGGGGCTTAGGGTCATATCCTTTTTTTATCCCTTTTTTTTCTGTATCAAAATAACTGTTTTTTTTTTTCCGGGGGCTTTGGGGATTTTTTTCCGTTGAAAGACATTTGTTAAAAAGTTATTTATTTCACTGTTGAAAATTTTCCCACATCATTAAAAGGGGCCTATACAAATTTCCCGGGTCTTAAACCTGGTGTTTTTCCCCATTTTTTTCATCCCTTTTAAAAACACTTTTTTTAATTTCTTCGGGTTGTGATGTTGGGTTACATATTATTTTCCCCCCCTTGCGTTCGCTTCTATCCGGGGCGGGTTTTTGCGTTGAAATAGTTTCCCCCGAAAAAAGTTTTCCAACAAACAAATTATTTTTTCATTCTTGTTATATTTTTCACTTTCCTCTGGTTTTATTGCAAAACATTTAAATTTTTTTCCCTTTTTTCCGGGGCCCCCTTTTTAGTTTATTTTCATGTGGTACCTGGGGCCCAACTGTTTTATTTTTATTTGAGTATTGAATTTCCTCCAATCTTCTCCCTTTCCCCTTTTTTTTGTTTATTATTTTTTTATTAAAGCAAATTCCCTTTTTTGCCCCCTATTTGACGATTCCTTCATGGCCCCCCCTTTAATTTTTCCCTTGAGCGTTTCGGGTGCTACCCGGGGAAGCTTGCTGGGGGCCTTTTACTTTCCCGGTTTTTAAAACCCCTTAATTAAAAATTTCAGGAGTAAAGGCCTTCCCTTTTTTTGGTCACTGAACTTTTTGGTGTTTTGGGTCAGTGTTGAAATCTTGGGGGGTCGCGGGGAGTTCATATCGTTTAAGATTTTTAAAAGTTAAACAAAAAATTTTGGGCCCCCTCTGGTCCTCAATTTAACAAAATTTTTGGCTGGGTTTTTCCCCGTATGAGTTTTTTTCCCTTTTTCCCCTTTCTGGGGGTGTAATTTTTAATTTTTGGCCCTCCGGGGCCCCCCTTTCCCTATGGTCGCGGGCTCTTAACTTAAAACTTCCACTTTTTAAAAAACCAAATTTTCTCGCCTTTTTAAAAATTTAAAAATTTTCCGATTTCGTTTTTTTGATATCAAAAGGGGGACTTCCTTTGGCCATTTCCCCCGCTCTATTTTTTTTTTCGAAGAATGTTTTCCCCATGTTTATTGATGATCAACCCTTTCCCCCAAAAACGATTAGAAATTTGTCCCCCCCTTCTTTCCTAGTGCCTTTTCCGTGATTCCCCACAAACCCGGTTTCTCCTTTTTCCTTTTACCTTTTTGGGCATTAAAATCTCCCATATTATTGTGAATTTGGGTTTTTAGTCCCCCCGCTGGCTAAATAAATCTTCGGGTTTGTAGCTTTAGATTTTGAACAATTTTTAAAAGCTGTACCTATTGTTCATTTTTAAATTGTTACTAAAACCACCTTTTCCCGCTTAGACTATAGAATTCCAAAAATTTTCCTTTTCTAAACGTTTGTGAACAAAAAAAAAACCCCTTTAAATTTTTCCCTGTTTTGCTACCCGGGGTTTCCCCTCTCCAATAGAGCACGTTTCCATTTTTTAAAGAAAATTTTTCCTGTCCTTCCCCTGGGTTTTTCTTGAGTCCTAAAACCCACCCCCTTAATAAAAGAAGTTCCCCCCAAGAAAAGCTAAAGTCGATTCCCCCTTCCATTGTCCCTTTAAAATTAAAAATTACCCGGGGGCCAAGGTTTTTTAAAACCTTTTTCAAAACCCCCCCCCCCCGTTAAAGGGTCCCCCCCGGCCCGGTTTTTTAACCCCCCCAGAAGATTTTTTAAGCCCACCCCCCCCCCCTGCTTCCCGGAGCGTTCCGGATCGTTTCCCCGAAACCCAAACCTGTTTAGTTTTGGAAATTAGGGAAGCAGAAATGCACTTGCCTGCTCACTACACCAAATATACTCCCTTTAGCATAGGCTTGAGTTTCAAAAGGGGAATATTATATATGATTACAGTTTATACCCCTGTTTTTATTTATTTATGCAAATTACACCCAGTGCAGGACATAATTTTTTCCAGGGCAAAATTTTTCATTTTTCGGGCACATGCAAAAAAGAATACCCTTTACAAAAAGCCCTACCCAATTAAATATAAACATATTTCCTAAAATTATACCCCAATACAGACTTCCCACATGCAAACACTATCCCAAAACATATGCTAAAATCAAAGCGCATACATGGTAAAAACGAAAACCCCCAATAATCGAACACCACATGCACATTTTAATTATAAAAAACATTTTAAATATGGGCCTTTACGCATGCAAAAACCCCCAAAGGGTGTAGGGAAACGCAAAACTTTTTATGAGTCCCAACTTTAGTTTTTAAACCAACAAAATATATTTTATAAGCCCCCTGTAAAAAGGGCACAAATATTACACAAAAATGCATACACGT
>NC_061833.1:4370784-4378284 GCF_019202785.1 Penaeus chinensis
TATATTTCCCCGTTTAAATAGCAATCTGTAGCACCTGGTTGTCTTAAATGAGTTTTTCTTGTTAGTTACGCACCCAAAGCGAAGCTACCGGTTTGCGTAATATCGGGATACCCGGGAGAGATCGTCTTCTGATAAACATGAAACAGCGACAGATGATTCGTGTTAAAAGTTTATGTTTACGTTCGGAAGGTCCCAGTGCGCCAACTTACATGAGAAAAAAAAAATATCTGGAGTCCGGTAATCATTTACAGAATGTTTAGTTTCCGATTCCGTTGTGAAGAAAACATATATCATTGTTTTTTTATCCATATACTTAGGGAACACGGACACATTCGTTATATAGATTCGTTATATATATGGTCCCTTTTTTGTGTACCATACTGGCCGCCCAAACCTTCCACCTCGCTATAAGTGGTCAGTGTGGCACCGCGCGTCCACACACCCGCTGCTGGATAGCTACTCCCACTGCATTGAAATCACTTTGGAGGACTGCAATTATCGGAATAAATCATTTCATGCCGTGTGGGAAATAGACACGCGTTCGGTTTTCGCGTGAAATTATGAAAGTACATATTAGTAAGGATTAAGAAATTGTTGGAAATACCAAATGGATGTTGCCCATTGACCAAGGGGCAAAAGGGCAGGTAGACGTGCGGCCAGTCGGACAGTTAGAGAAATGGATGCAGATACATGCATGCACACACACGTATGCACACATGTATACGCATATGTATGTATACATATATACATATTTATTCACAAAAAAAGAGAGAGAGAGTGAGAGAGAGAGAGAGAGAGAGAGAGAGAGAGAGAGAGAGAGAGAGAGAGAGAGAGAGAGAGAGAGAGAGAGAGAGAGAGAGAGAGAGAGAGACGGTTCCCTTCCCCCTACGCAAGGCAGCGCAGTGGCCGTGCGAACAGTGGCGGCCATATCCACCGCCACGTGCACGGGGCCTCTTCCCGTTTTCCGTAACGGAAATGCCTAAGTGGCAACGTGGGACGTGTCGTGCATCCTGCGTGTGTGGCGGGAGGAGGAACTGAGGGAGAAAGGGGGCGGAGGGGGGGAGGGACCGCAGCTGGCACACGGGGAACCCACACACACACCTCGAGCCCCAACTCAGCCCTCGTGCCTCTTCTCGCACCTCTAGACACGGCCACAGACGGGCGTCCGTCCATGCCCGTGTCTTGCCACCTGCCTGAAGTATCCTTGAACGTGATTCTCAGCTCCTTCCCCTTCTAGCCCGGCCTGCCGTAGCCGAACTAACCACCCATCCTACACAAAGCTCATGGCTATCCCTCCTCCTCCGGCCCTGCCACATCCCCTCTCGCCTCGAGCCAGGCGCCGCTCTCGCCTTCGCGTCCCTACAGAGCTCCCTCCTCTATTGTCCTCGGCCGAACCGAACCCTACGCCCTCATCGCTCTTGCTTTTTATCTTACTCTAGCCCCGTCGTTCGTTAATACCTCTACCAGTCTAGTACTAGGACTTGCATGTGATTCATTCTTGGCTGTATGAATTTTAATATGAGACGCAACACTTAATTATTGTTTTCATTTAGGAGCGAGTTTCTTGCTGTTTATTTGTTGTTGTTTTTTCCACAACACTAATCTCTTCTATTCTTATGCCCTTTAAAATGTATCGCTTATTGGCCTCTCCTTTAACTCGTTTTGGATTTTTGTTTTCTCTCTTTCTTTTGTTTTAGTCCATTACTTCATTTCCCTCCTTCATCCCTCCCCAAGTCACTCTTGCTATTCTTCTTTACATCCTACTTTCATTCATTTGCTTCATTGCAACCTGTTTCCTCCTCCCTCTCTCCTCCTTTTCCTCTCCCCACCTCCGTTTCCGCATTCTCTTTTGCTGCTTTCTTTGTCTCTCTTATTCTCTTCTATCTTTGCACCCACGCCTCCTTCTCAGCACCACGCCCTCATTCACTCCGCCCACAGTCACGACGTCTCCTTCCTCCCCAGACAAAGCGACACGCCCAAGCTACGCCCACACGAGTGGTGTCGCCTTGGCCGTGGCACCGGGACTGCGGGCGGCGACAGTGTTCATTTGGTTACTGATATCACCCGTCTCCTCTTCCCCTCTCCCACTCCCTCTCCCTCTCCCTCTCCCTCTCCCTCTCCCTCTCCCATTCCCACTCCCTCTCCCTCTCCCCCACTACGCTGAGCCATTGTGAGGCCAGAGTTTATACGACACCCCCCCCCCCATTCTCCCCCCTTAGGTCAGAGGCATCTTCATGACACTTACAATCCAGTTTTGAGATGTTGCGACACGTCCCTTGCGTCAGGTGGAATCCCTCCCACCTTTGCACCCGACTCTCACTCACTCACTCTCTCTCGCTCTCTCTCTCTCTCTCTCTCTCTCTCTCTCTCTCTCTCTCTCTCTCTCTCCTCTCTCTCTCTCTCTCTCTCTCTCTCTCTCTCTCTCTCTCTCTCTCTCTCTCTCTCTCTCTCTCTCTCTCTCTCTCTCTCTCTCTCTCTCTCTCTCTCTCTCTCTCTCTCTCTCTCTCTCTCTCTCTCTCTCTCTCTCTCTCTCTCTCTCGCTCTTCCTCCCTCTCTTCCTCCTCCCTCCCTCCTTCCTCCCTCTCTCTCTCCCTCCCTCCTCCCTCCCTCTCTCCTCTCCTTCTCTCCCTCTGCCTCTCCCTTCCATTCTTCCATCCCCATTCCCTTTCTCTCCCATTTCCGAAAATGAATACATCAATTGTTTGACTCGCCGGGAGGTAACAGTTGCCGTCGTCGAGGCATCGTGATTAGTGTGTCGGTCAGTGGACATGGCGCATCCGCATCAGGCTCGCATCCGATCCCTGAGGGAAGGGAGAGACAGCATGTGTGGGAGGGGAAAGCGTAGGGAAGGGCGGGAAGGCGGAGGAAGGGGGGGGGGGGGCGCAAAGAATACGGGAAGGGAGGTGGAGGAAAGGAGGCAGGGAGAGAGAAGGAATGAGGTTGGGGTGAAGGAAAAATTGGAAGTAGGGAAAGGGGGAAGGCAAGAATGAGAGAAGGTGGACGGAGGGAGGCATAAGGTGGGGGAAGGGAGGGAAAAGGAAGGGGTAAGGGACAGGATGGGGCATCGTGGAGATAACGAAGGACAAGGAGAAGAGAAGGAGTGAAGGTGAGAGAAGAAGGGCAAGGAGAAGGGAAGAAAAAAGGGTGGCAAAATGATGGTGGAAGAGAGAAAGGAGTGAGGGAAAGAGGAAGGAAGGGTAGGGAAAGGAAAAGAGAAGGTAAAGAGATGAAGGAATGGAGAACCAAAGGGAGGGTGAGGAGGGGGTGCAGAAGAGAAAACGGTTAGTAAACAAGATAAGAGATAAGAAGAGATTAATGTATTTGTGATTAGCGTTCGGATTGAAAGTGAAAGAGGCGGGGAGGAGCGAGGGAAAGTAGGCAGAGGGATATTTAGAAGTAGGGGAGCGAAAAAAATAATGAAGGGAAGAGGGGATGGTGAAGAGGAGGGGAAGGGAGAGGCAAAGAGATAAAAGAAGTGGAAATAGGAGAGACGGAGAGGACGGAGAAGAAAAGGGGGAGTGGGAAGAAGAAAAGAAAATGGGAGAGGAAGAGGAAGACGAAGGGGAAAGAAGAGAGGAAGAAAAGGGAGAATGGGCGAAAAGAGATAGAAGGTGGAAAATGAGAAGAGAGCGGAAGAAGGGGAAGAAAATAAAGAGGAAGACGAGAGAAAGAGAGGAAGTTAATTAAGAGAAGGGAAAGATAGGGGAGAAACAAAAAAAGAAGAGAAAGAGGGAGCGGAAGAGGGGGAGGAAGATTAGAGAAACTAAGATACGAGATAAAAAGAGGAAGGAGATAATGGAAATGAAATAGAAAAAGTAGATGAAGAGTATGAATATAAGAAAGGAAAGGAGCAATAGAGAGAAAGGGAAGTGACTAAGAGAGAATAAAGATATAGGAATACGAATGAAGGGAAAATGATAGAGAGGCGAAAGGAGTTAAAGAAAGGAGTGTGAGTGAGACAAGGAAGAAGAAGATGGACAGAGAGGATGAACATAGAGAGAAAACACGACAAGAAAAAAGGGAAGGAAAGGAAGTAAGGGGAAGAGAACGGAAGAGGAAAATGAGAGGGAAGAGGCAGAAGAAAAGGAAAGAAAAATAGAGAGACGATTTAAAAAAAACTAGAAAATAGACGGCAAGGACAGTGAAAATACAGGCTGCGTGTAAAAAAAAAAAAAGGAAGAGCCAAGAGAAAATAAAACGATAATGATAAATGGAGAAGATGAAAAATTAAATAAAAGAGAGAGAGAGAGAAAAAAAAAATCTTAATCACCAATTACCCTAATTTTTATCTTTCGTTAATCCAACCAACCTCCACTAACGTCATTCTGTGAATCATTTCCACAACAACGAGACATTTATAGTCAATTCAAAACGAGATCGAATTCGCTTCATTACATATCAATGTCTGCCTAAGGTCACCCAACGAGCTTCCGCGTCGGAGCATCTTGGGAATGGCAGCAGCTTACTACCTGCTAAAGTTATTACCAGTATTATTGTTATTATCATTATTATCATTATCATTATTATCATTATTATTATTATCATTATTATTATTATTATTATTATTAATATTATCGTCATCATCATCATCATCGTTATTGTTATTATTAGTAGTAGTATCATTGTTGATGTTTTGTTTTATTTAAGATCATTATTATTACTGTTATTATCATCACCGTCCTCCTTGCCCCTCCCCCTCGTTCTCATCATTATTGTTCTTATTATTATTATCATTGTTATCATTATTATCATAGCTAATATCATTATCACTGCCAATTATACTATCAACTTTAATATATATAGTGACGTAACGTCTTTCCGCTTCATTAGCCTTCAGTCGTACTGATCATGATTTTAAAAATGTGATTAATTGACCCTTCTGTATATTATGATGGATTGCGTCATCATAATGTTCCCGGTCATCATACCAAATTTGACTCAAGGTCGTTCTTATGAATCCCGCCCAGTGAATCTCTGTCACTTTAATTGAAGAAAAGGCGTGATTATTTTGTCTTATGCCTCCTCCGGTTAGTTTGTTGAAAATCATTAACTGCAAGATATGGTATTGCTGATCTTACCGAATGTTTACTGAATGGTTAAAAATAATTTGGAAGTCATGAAGATGATATTTCTTCTTCAATACTGGCTGTAACAAAAATGTATGTTCCAATAAAGATTCTACTTATATAAACATGAGAGTAATGTAATGATGATGATAATGATGACAAAAGTAACAGCAAGATAAAAAAAAAAAAAAAAAAGGACTTAATGAGCCAAACAAACAATCTACAACGGTAGAATTTTAACATGAATGCATGACCACATTACGTCATTATCAAAATCAAAATCCGCGACGCACTTTGCGCGTGCACTCTGTTTGCACTTCATGGCTGCATGATCTACGAAGCGTTTAACTCATACTAATGAATGCCAACTAACGAAACAACCTTCAATTCTGTTAACAATACTCTTCAAAAAATAACGTGTCTAGTCTATAACGATAATCAAATGATTCTAAAACTGTTTTTTTAACACTTGTGTTTTTACACTGATGCACGGGAATAGTTATGACTATCAGTGTAATGCAGTGCTGTTGTTAATTAGTGCGTGGGTGGTATGCACTTCGATGGAACGCCCACTAGTAAATTGGTGAACCTTAGCAAGCTTATACGCGTAATTCAACGCATATCAATCAGTGACTTTCATTTAGAATACAATGTTTCTTAAAGTGCAAATTCCGCCTCTCGACTCAAGATGCCCACATCAAAAATAAAAGCTTAAATCTCCCGGAGTGGCAACGCCCATGCCTCACGCAGCACCTCCTAACCTTCGTCTTGACCGACCTTCACCTCGCGGGCTGAGAGAGCCTCGGCGCCTGGCATTTCTAGCAACGGAGTGCGTCACAGCGTCATTCTCGGAAGGAGACGAGCCAAAACGTCACACGCTAACCGATGCCGCGTTCAGGGCGTCGCTGATACACGGGGGTTGTCAGAGCATTACTCACGGTCAGCGCTCACTACCTGCTCCTGCTCCTGCTGCCTCTACCTCCGCTGACGTCACCACCTCGCACTCTCTCGGAGGCGCTCCCAGAGTCCCCAGGTCGACCGCCACGCTGGTTACTGTCGCGGTTTTCCTCCGAGCTCTCAAGCCTCGCTATTTAATTTAGTCAGTCGAGGAAAAACTGTTTGAATATCCGTATCGAGCGACAGGTCTAAATTTTGCCTTAAGACCGCGAGGTATCTTCGTTCTTTAGTGATGTCATTCAGAGATTTCACTTTGTCATTGCCTGGCACTTGTATTTTGTTTAATTCTTTAAGTTTTACTTTTAAAGATACATATCCTCTTTGAGCTTCATGGATGACAATATGAAAACATGTATCTAACAAGTCGCTAGATGATGTGTATCATAGTTTATACAATATCCTAAGTCATAATCAACAGCGTGGCGCTAATTTGGTCTATGACGACACTCAATATTCTAACCATTAAGTTACCGATCATTACATGATATTAACACCCTTGCGAATATCTACAAGACGATCTAATAGTAGATTAAAGCGAAGTACGAAAGGTGTAAACGAGTCCGGAAAACCCCAAAACCCGACGATCAGTAGAACTTATGACGTCATGCCAGACACACGTGGCCGGGCCAGGGGGACTGCCGATACTTGGTGTAGCTGCCGGCAACGACGTGCACGCTGGGACCACTTCCGCTCCTCAGGCCTCCCTGCAACTTCTCACACTGCCACCACCTGCTCTGACCCTGCCACCGTCCTGCAGGAGCCCCTTGTCGATCGCAATGCGTTGAGTTGCAAAAAGATATTCCATGGACTAGTTTGGCTCAAGCACTGCCAAGCAAGCACGTGTGGGTGGCTTGCAGGATCTTCAGGCGGGGAAGAGGGGCAGGGGCGGGGGAGGGAAGGGGAAGGGGGGTCGGGGGTTGCAGTCTTTGTCTTGACGTGGCGCGGCACTGACATATTTGTTTCACATGGCTAGGAGAAGGCTGCCGGTAATGGTTGGTATTATTTTCTACAGATAAATGTTACGATTTCCGATTGTATGCAAGGGGAGTAAAATCATGTACTCTGCTTACCAGACTAGAATATTTGATATAGGAAAAGAAAAGGGTAGTAGTTGTTGCTAAAAAAAAGGAGGCGATTCTGGGAGTTTACCCAGTTTTTCCCCACTGAGTAACGTCTTTGACCAGGGACAAGGGATGGACACAGGGTCGCCCCTTCTCATCCTACGTAAGAAAAAACAACAACAACAGGAGGAAGAGGAAAGGTAGGGGGGGGGGGGGCAATGGCTGCTTGCCTTTCTCACACGGGATGGGGACCAGATCGCCTCCTTACACTGTAGCTAACTCTTTATTTTATTTTATTTTATTCTTACAAATCGTAGGCTACACCCAGTGGTCGTCTACGGCCGGCTAATAGTCCGTGCCATACTCTTGAGGCTGAAGGTAGTTCGTATGCGATTTATATGAGTAATCCTTGCAAT
>NC_061833.1:4383284-4395784 GCF_019202785.1 Penaeus chinensis
AACAATAATAGAGTAACAAAATAAAATAACAATAACAACGCACGAGAGCTACAGCTGAGAGTATTACACGGGTATTGTCCAGATACTAAATATCACAGGAGGGGGATTTTCCGCTATACCAAAAAAACAAAACAAAAACAACAAACAAAAAAAACGGAAAGGAGACGGCCAGGTACAGGTAGGCTGATGGGATGAGATTTGTAATACGCTCTCTGCCGGTCATTGATAAAGACGTAATGATCTGAAGAACGGTATTTATTTCAACATTGTTATCATAGTAATTGTTGTAACTGTTATTGTTATTGTTATTTCCATCACCATCATTATCATTGTTATTTCCATCACCATAATTATCATTATCACTATCATTGTTAGTAGTACTATTGTAATCATTATCATTATCACTATCATTGTTAGTAGTACTATTGTAATCATTATCATCACTATTATCATCATTGTTATTATTACTACTATTATCATCATTGTTATTATTACTACTATTATCATTAATCCTATTATAATTATTGATACTAGTATTATCATTATCATTACTATTACTATTATCTTTATCATTATTAGTGTAGGGGGCATTCTATAATAACCATCATTAATATCATTAGCAGTAGTAGTATAACAGAGCATGGCCACTTGAGGAAGAGATGTGCCGTGTGAGGGACATTTCCCCTCCCGCGCCTCTCCAGCAACTCGGGCATTTCCCCGTCCGCGGGTTGTGTAAAGTCTGACGATTCCCTTTCCAGGATTTTACAAGCGTTCAATTCCTCTCCCTTTGCATTGCACTGACTAGCGGTAGGCCTCTTTCCATATCCGGTCTTGTTTCTTCTAAATTAGCAATGATAACTAACAGAAGCGGTTCTCTCAAGCTATGCCATTATGGATATTCGTGTACGATGTGAGTACTTTTTCTAAATAACCGCTTGGCAAGATCTAATTGTCTGTTGTATGTTATCTACCTTGTAAAAATTCACAGGGAAAAGTGCTGTCCTACAAGCTAAAACATGATGAGGGGAAGTGCCCGGTTCTCGGGAACACAAGGTGCTCTCCTCACTGCTAGATTCGGGGAGCAAATGCACTTCTGCCAAATGGAGCTGTTTTCTCGTAATTCCAAACATCTAATCATCATGTGTTTCTATGTGATTTATATAACACAATAAGAGAATTTAGCACAAGTGCCAATTGTTTTATATATCCGTAGATTTCAAAACTAGCATCAACAGACAGCTTTATCTCACAGGTACTTATCCAAAGCTTCATAGACTTTGTATTCATATTACCGATACATATAGCTATGTAAATACAGACCAGCTTACAAATCACAAACACATTCCGTCTCATCCTTCCTATGCAACAGTAAAAATCCAATATTTGAACAAGTTTCGATGTATAATAAAGAAAGAAACACTTTCTATTAAAACCTGTAAACTGAGTGTTGTCACTGTAGTCCTTTTTTTTTTTTTTTTTTTTTTCTCAAAGGAATCATGGATGAGTGCTGTTTCTTTTGGGTCTGGAAGCAGATTATTCATATATACATCACATGCTTGCCAGATTATATGTCAATTGGGTTGATCAAACAAGCACAAACTGTTAGAATATTGCAAAGCCACAATATTCGTGTCTACCTTGCCCTTGCATAGATATCATTTTACAATATATATCATATATATTTTACGCAATGTATGTTTACAAAAAAAAAAAAAAAAACTTAAATAAGCAAGACAGTAACAAGTGTGTTATTTTACAACAGTCTTCCATTCCAACACCCTCCCTAGTGTAATGAATTAATACCAAAACTATTTAATCCAACAAGACAGTCATTGTTCCTGTACAGGGTAGTTTATGTAGGGAGGGGGCATATGTCACACCAGGGTGAGTTGCAGGCTATGGTCATGAGATGATAAAAGTTTGTTTCCTGTTAATTTTTTAGATTGATTTCATTCGTTATTCTTGTTATTTATTTTACTAACAGTTTTATCAATCATTAATAGTTATATTTGACATCTATTCCTTTCCACTGTCCTTTGGTAAGCAGGCAAGATAACCACAAACGCAATAACGTGCGTATGCAGGTAAAATAAAGTTCATTCACACAAATCTAAAGAAAAATTAAACCATTGATATTGTACTTTATCTATTCATGTTGTAATATGACATACAGTACATGTAATTCAATCAGAATTGGTTCCGCATGACCTGGTTGTTTCCCTCTTGTCGCACCCCGGACTATTAGGGAAATGTTTAAAAACTCCTGGTCAAAACCCTCCACGGTGAAAATCGCATGACGTCAAAAAACCTTGAGGGGCGCTTTGATATGCTACACAAAGCCGCGGGGAGGGTGGAGCACGTGGCGTCACACAGATAAAAATATAGAGTAATAAAGTAACCCACATACACATGTGTGAGTGTGAGTGTGTTTGGAATCTACACCTACATTACCCTGATATACTTGTCAACATCATACCTTGGTCATGAAGGATTTACAATAAAGATGATATAAAAAATAAAGGTATAACTAACTGGGAGAGCAAATAATTCCCCGAGTCCCAAGGTTAGCGGGATGAGAAATATATACTCTATAAACAGAAACCATAATGAAGGCATTGGATTGACTGTGTAGGAAAGTTACTTCCATGATTGGTCTTGCTTTGATTACCTAATCATCGTGCACCCTGAGGGCTCGCAGGTCTGGTGACATGATTTAACAGACAGGTTCTGATTATCCTGTACCTTGATTTTATTTTGTAAACGCCTGTTGTATTTGAAATTAACTTGGTGTTTTCTTTTTTAAGCAAGACCGATGGTCTTATCACTCTTCCTGAGACAATAAAACAATTCAATGCTTCTATTAAAGGAAACATTATAATTTCGTGCTACGACATCAGACAAGTAATATACTGTTTATCAGGGAAAATCCTCCAGCTCTAACCCCAGCTGACCCGCACCTGAGCTCCCCCCCCCCCTCCCCCTCCCTGTCTCTAAAGCCGTAATTGCCCAACGACATAACTGCCAACCTCACCTGCTTCTCTCTTTTAGAATTACACTGCTCGTAAGGTGTTTAAATGAATGTTATCAGCACGATGATTATGTAAATAGATGTTTTTGAAATTATTAATGGCGTGAGTAATATTCATAATGATGTTACCTTTTTAAGGATTACCATTATTTATCGATTTCAGTGTTCGTTGGTACGGTAAACGATAACACCGTCTAATGATAATGGTTCTACGCTGTTGGTTACTGTAGGTAATTATACGTTAACATGTTTATCAACTTTATTAATACCATCATCATTATTACTGATTTTGCTACTCAAATTTATCATAGTTCAAACGACAGTGTAATAAATGAACTTAAAGCAGACACCTTCCTACAACGGTTACGTTGAATTGATTTCATTAACTATTAAGAAAGGAACGTATGCCAATTACATAAACACACACACATACAGACATACATATATATATATACACACACACACACATGTATGTATGTATACATATGTATAATCATATAAATATAATATTCATACATGCACGTGTGTTTTATAGCATATCCACACCCGCAGCAATCCGTGCCTTGGCCCTGCCAGCCGTTCAAAAGCCGCGGCCAAGCAACGGCTGTGGAAGAAGAGGAGCAGAAGGCCAGTAACTAAACAAAGGGCGAGGTGCGAAGTGACCCCATACAGGGTCAATCCTCATCTTGACCTCGTAAAGTGTCCTATAAGCTAGGTATTCGACCCCACTTCAGGTGACAGGGAGGGAATAAGGGTCAATGGGCGGGCAAGCGAGGTCAGACGACTAACTTTATTTTTGATAGAAAAAAACAACGTTTATTCAATACTGCCTGTCTGGGAGCATGATATAATGATCTATACATAGATATATACAATGTATATATACATATATATTCATGTATACATGCATGAATATATGTATATACACACATATGTACATATATAAACATATATATGTACATATATGTATATACGTGATATATATATATTCATATATATATATACATACATACACACACACACACACACATATATATATATATATAAATATATATATACACACACACACACACACGCAGACACATATATACATATACATGCATACGTATATGTATGTATGGATATATATATATATATATATATATATATATATATATAAATATATATATATATACACACACATAGACAGAGATAGATAGATAGAGCGAGAGCGAGGGAGAGAGAGAGAGAGAGAGAGAGAGAGAGAGAGAGAGAGAGAGAGAGAGAGAGAGAGAGAGAGAGAGAGAGAGAGAGAGAGAGAGAGATAGAGATAGAGAGAGAAGCAGATAAATCCAGACATACAAATAGATAAATATACACATGTGCAAAGAGATAAAGACGTATACAGATAGATAAATATAAATATAAATAGAGGGATAAATATAGACACAAATAAAGGGATAATATAGACATAAATAAAGGGATAAATATAGTCATCAATAAAGGGATAAATATAGACATAGTGAGATAGAATTATATACTGTAGAGAGATAGATTAGTATAGACATATATAGATAGATTAGTATAGACATAGATAGATACATTAATATAGACATCGATAGATAGATTAATATAGACATCAATAGACATATTAATATAGACATCGATATATAGATTAATATAGACATCGATAGATAGATTAACATAGACATCGATAGATATATTAATATAGACATCAGTAGATATATTAATATAGACATCGATAGATAGATTAATATAGACATTGATAGATAGATTAATATAGACATCGATAGATAGATTAATATAGACATCGATAGACAGATTAATATACACATCGATAGATAGATTAATATAGATATCGATATATAGATTAATATAAACAGAGACACATAAACAGATAGATAGACAGGAACATAAACAGATAGATAGACAGGAACATAAACAGATAGATAGACAGGAACATAAACAGATAGATAGAGAGGAACATAAACAGATATATAGACAGGAACATAAACAGATAGATAGACAGGAACATAAACAGATAGATAGACAGGAACATAAACAGATAGATAGACAGGAACATAAACAGATAGATAGACAGGAACATAAACAGATAGACAGGAACATAACAGATAGATAGACACATAAACAGATAGACAGGAACATAAACAGATATACAGGAATATAAACAGATATACAGGAACATAAACAGATATACAGGAACATAAACAGATATACAGGAACATAAACAGATAGATATAATCTAGACAGATACATGAATGCAGTGAGATAGACGGGCAAGTATATGCACCTACACGACGAATCCACAGTTAGCCGAACGCCGCGCGGGCAGAGAGCCAGCGAGCGCGGGCAGCGTCGATCCCCCAGCACGCACCCGTGGTGACCGCGACGGCCCACAGATGGCGTCTATCGATGCCATGGGAAATATCGATCAATAACTTTTGCCAGGGTGCTGCTCAACCCCCCCTCCCCCCAAGCTGATGCTGATGCAACCGACCCTGTGCCCGTATCCCGTAACCCTCCTCGCGCCCCGTGTAGCCCCACCCCACCCCCCACCTTTCACCCCTCAGTCAGTTCCACCCCCAATGCGACACCCCTCTTCCTCCCGTTTCAGCTTCCATGGTCGATTTAATGACACAAAGATCCGCAGATGTCATGTGATATATAAAAACACAGAGTCTGTGTATGATGTAGCATTGCTAGATGAGGCGTTGATGTTCATATTTGCTCTGATTCGTCGTGATAAGTTTCAGCGGTTGATTTCTCATTGATATTCTCAAGGCACTTAAACAGACCAATACGGACTGATGAGGCTGCAACTAACGCCCGCATCCCGTGAGCCCTCTCTTCCTTCGCCATTTCCATTCCCCCCCCTTACCCCCCTTAACCCCTCCCCGGATCTCGTGGTCACCCTTCACCGATAATCCCCCCTTCCCCCCACCCCCACCCTCCTCTCCCACTCTTCTGACCACCCACGCACATACACATGCCGTTAACGCTAGTGTAATCTGTAATAACGATGAAGAGGATGGTGATATCAATATTGGTAATGATAACAACAATTATGGTGTGAATAATAATGATAATGACGAGGACGCTAACTGATATTACGAATAGGAATAATGGTAATAAATAGAAATATAGCATGTCAAATAAGTAAAATAATACGAAAACACGATTCAAACTGTAAGGGAACAATATTTACATTTAAAATTTCCATATTTTGACGGCAATGCAAATACTGACATAAATAAACAATATAAGAAAGTAACACGTAACTGCGAAAGTCAATACTATGCTCGCAGTTTTTCGTGAATGGTTTTCTCGGGATGTAGATTAGCAACTAGGGTATAATGCACCGCTAGTGGCGATATAAGAAATAATAAATACATCATGAAAAAATAAGGCACTGACTCCTTCTTGCAAGCTTAATGCAACTTGATTTTTAGCAAAGTATAGTGAAAGTGAAAATGAAGACGAATATCCAGGTCCTCCATAAACTTTCATTGTGACTTTTCCACGCAAGAATACGTTTTTTTTAACAGCATAAGTCTTAGTAATGCTGGAATCATTTGATAAAATTACGATACTCGACTGGATATCAAATAGTTCTTGAGTAATAACTGAATTCACAAGAAATCAGTCATATCCGCGGTCATACAGGAGCCAGCAGTAAATCTTACGACGGCGTGTTTAATACCTGGCATGTGATCGTGAGCTACTGTGCCCACGCTCGCTAATGACTGGCTGTCGAGCACACGCAGTCATGGTGACGGGAGCGCTTGGTCCCAACCGCCTCGCTCGTAACGTCCGGGCGAGGCAGGGTAGGAGAATGGAGGCATGGAGTTTAGGTTCGTCTTCAATAGACTAAAAGGGATGTATGCTTATTCTTGCTGTTGTAGGCACAGTCATAGTGAGGATGCGACACTGACATCGCAGTAAGTAAGGGGTGATGGTAAGAACGTTGTAATAGAGGTGGGGGTGGCGGCGGTTGGCGGAGGTTTGGCGCGGGGACACCTGGTGGCCGAGTAGCGGTGATGGAGGGCAGGGCGGGGCGGGTGCCAGCTGCTGACCTTCACTGCCGGTTCCTCCATCACCACATCCACCACCAAGCTCCACGCTGTTGTCTCCTTCCCTCCTCTTTTCCTTCGCTTCTCAGTGTTGCCTCCTGGCGCCAGATTTACCAGGAAGGGATGCCTCAGACCCATTATTAATCTTGGAAGCCGTTCAGGGAGTTCCATTGATGCAGTTTTGAATAATGGAGTAAAATTCTGAACTTGGGGTAAAAATCATGCCAAGCAACGTCGCTTAGCGCTTACATCTCCTAACTACCAGGTTCGTGGGAATAAAAATTTCAAGTAATTGCCTCTTGCTTGTACGGCGTGCGAGTCCTTCCAGGACACAAAGAAGGCGTCGGGGCACAGCCGACACTTCTTGGCGCCTCGAGTGTCGTCTTCCCTCTCGTGAACTGAATATTTTCTTCGCGTGATCAGCAGTTGTCCATGGCTGTGCCGGCCCGATCACTCAAGCGCACTGAGAACCTTGTGCATTCATGAGAGGAGGGACGAATTATCTTGCTTCTTTTTCTTTCTTTATTTTAGTTCTATCCATCCATGATAAGATGTACAAGATCTTACAGAATGCCAAATTCAAGGAAATTTACCCAAACAGTAATGTGCGCAGATTAGATCAGATCAGATGAAGGTTGTGAGGAGTGCGTGGCTGCGTGTGTGTGAGGTAGAGGGTGGTGGTGGTGATGGCGGGCCAGGGAGGCAGGTAGAGCCTTTGTGGTGGGGCGGGCCCGGCTGGCTCTGCTACCTGGCGGTCCCAAGGGGCCGCCTGGTGCCTCCAAACCCCTCAACACCTCCACAACTTCGCACAGACTCTTGTAAGCTCCAGGCAATCAGATTTTCCATCGGTTGCGTGTTGAATAGTTTTACTTGAGGGAAATGATTCAAGATATTTCGAGAATGATTGCTAGTTTCCCACTACGGATATGAAGGCATTGTGCCAAGACGATGTCTAGATACTCCTGGAAGGTAAATCTAAATTGAACAGGAAATTTGGTTAATGACTCAATACTATTTTAAATTCTAAGAGTACATGATGGAAACTCCATATGAGCTTTTTTTAAACATTTAGTCAGAAATGCAGCAGTCGGTAGACGCGAGGGCCTGGTGTAGGAGTGTTGTGAGACGAACTTGTGGCGGGGATCCTACCCTTGTCCTCACGGGTGACGCTCTCCTTCTCCCCTCCCCCCCTAACGCGCTCCATCCCCCGCTTGCCTGCCAGCCCCCTTCATCCTACCCCCCCCCCCTTTGCCTCCTCCGCCCCACGTCCAGGTAATTACGCCCGCGGGGTTGACCTCTCCCTACTTTACTTTCTCCCAGGGGGACCAAATCGCCATCCCTGAGGCACCCCGTCACCGCCTCGGTTGGTGTCTTGGCGAGGGTAGTCAGGCCAGGATACGTTAGAAAAAAGGATGTCCACCTATATCCATACATTTGCATTCGCTTATACATGAATATACATTACCACGCATAAACATATATATGTGCATATATATATGTAATATATAATGTATATATATAATATATATATATATACATATATATATACATACGTATGTGTGTGTATGCATTACAGACACACACACATATATATATATGTATATATATGTATATGAAAAAAAAATATATATATATACACGTATATATGAGGGACGATTGATATTTTTAAAATATTTGTTAATTAATTTAGTAAAGAGGCAGCTGTACTCGAACAGAGAGAGAGATAGTGAGAGAGAGAGAGAGAGAGAGAGAGAGAGAGAGAGAGAGAGAGAGAGAGAGAGAGAGAGAGAGAGAGAGAGAGAGAGAATAGACGTAAGTATAAGTAGGGAAAAAGGAAACACGACAGAGGCCCCACGACCTCAGAATAAGCATGAACTGTAGGTAAGAAGCTGGCGTCGGAAGCGAGCCATCAGAAACGCCTCTGGAAGTATCGAGAGGCCCCATCAAGTCTTGCATCAGGAACACCTGTCGCCAAACTGCCGGTGTCACGGAGCGTTGGCTGCACCGGCCAGGCTTCCTGTGGAGTCAGATAAGATACATTAGGGTTACTCCTCTCTTTGTCTGCCGCGGCCGTACTCCTTCAAGCAAATTTAAAACCTTCAAAGTCTTGGATACAAGAGGAAAGGGAAACCGAACTTCGAAATGCAGTAATTTGTTTATGTTGAGTGAAAAATAAATTTGCATAATTCTGTGTATATGTTTCTTATGGAAAAATACAATAAATAAAAATGAAAATTGAGAAGTCATAGCAACAGCGTGCGCAATTACATTGTGAAGTTGAACACCATTGGGTTTACTGTTTATTGTAGATGTCAACTAGGATAAGTAATGATCCAAACCTCTCCTTAGCTTGTTTCAGCCAAATTCTCTATATCGTATTGTTGCTGAAAACATATAAGAAAACTGTATCATAAACCAATATTTACGAAACGCAAACAAATTATTTATTGATTACTATGAAGTTCTGTGCAATCCGCATGCAACTGCGAATAACAATACGTTGCAAATAACGCGCTCGCGTTCCTATAGACTAATAACTGACTCGTAATTCTCCGAATCCAGTCGTAACCGCAAGGAGCGTTATGGCGGGTGGTGTGGCAGCGTCCAGCGTGCCGCAGAGTGACGCCACCTAACCCTTAGACAATGGACGCGAGGAGCCAGCATAGCTCTCCATCCCCCCGGCGGCCCTGCCCTCCCAGCCACTTCCGTCTTACAACACATCTCCGGTATCCTGTCTCTTCTTCAGGCATGTCCACGCCGTCTAACATTCCTCCTTCATGACCCTGCGAGAGGCGCCGTCAGCGAGCGTGCCTGCCTCCTACACGGCCACGCGGACCCTGGAAAGGTCAACGGCGAACACAAGGGAGACAACGTGATACCGCCCTCAATGCTCCTGCTGGCGGGGAGGAATACAAGACTGGTGCCCAGGCGGGACATGTGTTGGGGGGGATCACAGGATATGAGACAAAGCGAAGCCCTACTCCAGGAGCCTTTGTTTCCAGATGACTATCGATGCGCACCAGAACATGATCCTGGCACCGCTAGCGGATGAAGTCTCTCAAACAGACCGTTACTCTGCCGCTTTCAGAAGTTTTAAAGGTTGAATCAAAGGAGGGGCGGCCAATCCAAAAAGCATATATTCATGTCTTGTCACATAGGTGCAGAGGGTAGGAAGGTGTCACGAAGGTGCGGTGCTGCCACGTGTGTATGTCCGGCCAGGCAGGTGAGCACCAACGGGCGCGCCTCGGTCTGGCTCGCTGTCTTCGCTTGGGTGCCTTCCAAGACATCTTACAAGGTGACTTCAGTTGTCCTGGAACACCACATTATACGAATTTCTTGGACTACTCTCAGCTTATATGTGCTCTGATAACTTAGGCAACGAATGAAAAGTTACTAGTCACTACCAAAAACCCTTTCGACTGGAACAAAGATTTCCAGTGTCCGCACGTCAAATGGAGTTAGTTATTCGTTATCAACAAGGTTATACTATGGGTATGCTGATCTGGTTATCGATAACGGAGCATCTTGATTAAAAGGGCGGATAGTCAATAGCCGTAAAATACAGTCTGATATCCAAGTAAACGGACTCGGTAGCTTTTTCTGATGGAAGCCGTGGCACAAAGACATCTGGTGGGGAGCGAGCGGAGCCCAGGTGCGGCGAGTATCCCTCTCATGCCCGCAGGCCAGGACGCGTCCCCCTGCCCCTGCCCCCCCGCCCCCTCCCCGCGCCTCGGGAAGCCATACGCTCACCTTAACCTTCGCTCACCCTTGCCATTTTCGTTCACTTTTTTCGTTTAATTAACGCACGTTCGGCGAGCCAAAATGGATCGACCATGGCAATCGTCTTTCGAAGGGAAAAAGTCCATCGTCGAATCACTCTCATAATATGAGACAATATAAAAATAGACGAAAAATGAGCGCGGGCGTTGGAGCGAAGCGTGGCGGAGGGCGGCGGTGCGGGTTGGTGTCGCGCGCGGGCAGGACCTCCTCCTCCTCCTGCTCCTCCTCCTCCCCCTTCCTCCTCCTCCTCCAGTGCCAGGCGTCGTGCGTGCCACCGCCTCCACTCACACCACGATCACCACTTCTCCTGCAAACACCGCGCAGGTCAGTTCACCACGAAGCAGTCGTTGAGTGCGGGTTATAGGGTGCGGGTGTGTCTCGGGTGTATGTTGGTGTATTGCTGAGTATACCGACGTGTTATATGGAATAGATAAAGCGGCGAGGACACGCTGGTGTGGACATTATTGGAACTTACTCTTGTTTGTGAACACCGGGACTGTCAGCGTCTCAGGTAATTGTGGCTCGTTGCGTTCGGATGTGCTTCGATAGTGGCTTATAGGATAACAAGGCGGTGCAAAAGAACCAGTGGAATATATTCGTGAGTGAAAGAGTGCGTGAAGCCTTTTGGAAGTGAAGATCAAGCGACAAAAGGTGCGGTGTCCTGCGAGCGGCAGTTCGAGTGACTCGCCATCCAGCCGTTCCAGGTGGAGGGTTGCCACAGGAGCTGGAAAGGGAGAATTATGGGCCTTTACAGCTAATAGGAGAAGAGTCACACTCACGCACCGAGTTCTGAGCAAACGTCGGCGAAGTGGACAGTGTTATAGGTAGTCAGAATGAGTGCAAAGCTTCGATATGGGGGAAAAAAAGTGTTTAGTGTTGGTGCCGGGAGTAAGGGCCAGGTGGTGGCGGCGGATGTGGCGAGAATCGGGATGGTGGAGCTGCTTTGTTGGAGAGACGTTGTTGGAGATAGTGTAGTGGAGATGATGTGGTGGGGTTGGGGGTAGAATTAGTGTGGAGAAAATGCGTGTTGGAGTCGCTGTGTCGTGACTCAGGACATGGGCACGCCGTGTCCCTGCTCTTCTCAATCTTGTGTTCTCGAGGAACCGATTGGCTATTTAACATCACCCTTTTTCTAAAAGCGGAGAATATGACAGTGATAACTAGATACAATTATCCCACATTTCTTCCGGATTTGTGTTCTTTCCAGAGGCGAAGAAGACGGGAGACCACTCGTCTTCCTCCGCCTCCTCCTCCTCCTCCGCCTACCTGTTGCTCGGGGAATCTTGTTCTCGTAGTACAAGCGGGGTTTTTCCAGCTCTCTTACAGTTCTAGCGTCAGATATTTGTTGTGCGAGCATGTATCTCGGTATATTTTGTATTTTCATATCGTGTTTGAATGGAGATCCGCGGAAGACGAGTTTCAAGGGTAGTTGTGTAAGGTCAAGGTACTAATGAGACTTGTTGATTGAGATGATGTTGCAAAATACTTTTTTGTTTTGTTTTTTTTTAATTATTTTATCATTGTTTAAAGCTCTTTTTGGTGTTAGAGTTTCGTGCTATTGAATGGTAATGGGTGTTGGTAATTGTCAGTTCAAATGCTGA
>NC_061833.1:4398284-4403284 GCF_019202785.1 Penaeus chinensis
TCTCTCTCTCTCTCTCTCTCTCTCTCTCTCTCTCTCTCTTCCTTGTCACTTTATCCCTCATATTGTATATCTCTTGTGTTTCTGTTTCTGACTATCCATTTAACTCTCCTTTCATCCTTCCTGTCCTTCCCTTTCTCCAATTCTCTTTCTTGCTTTTTTCTTTTTTTCTGTTCTCATCTCTTCTTCCCCTCTCTTCTGTCTTCTCATCCTCTCTTTCTTTGTGCCTTTTTTCCTTTCTCTCCCTTTTCCTTTTTCTTCTTTCATTTTTTTTTCTTTGTGTCTTCTTTTACCCAAGATTTTTATCCTTTTACTTTGCCACACCCCCTCTTCTTTTCCTTCTCCCTTGTACTTGAATAAAAGACCCATTCTCTCCTTCCTAACCACATTCTCCCATTTTTTTCTCTCTTTTCTCCTTGTTTCTCCATTCTCCCATTCTCTTGCTATTTTCTCACTCATCCGGAAAATGCATATTTGGTTATGTCAAAAATTTACAAAAAATGTTATTACAAAAAACAAGGCGTAAAATATTCTGTGATCTGTCTGAAATTTTCCTGGAATGCATTTGTGAAGGCCACTGGGTTGGATGTGTTGGTGGAAATACCCAGGAATAGGATGCTGGGGAATCACCAGGTTAAGTTAGATCTTGTCAGGATGGGATACTGTAGTTAATACTCAGTGTGGTGTTAGTAATGTGGTATTGGCAAGATGACTTGACTGTGATTAATTATTATTTCTAACCAGCATTTGCACATTTTGGGGGGATTATCCCATAGATATTACTAGGATGTATAGATGGGAAAAGGATCATAATAATTTTGAATTTACTTTTGATATCTGAGGCTCTTTGTTGATAATCCATTTTTTCTTTGCAGATTATGTGGTGAGGGCTAAAAGAAATCATGGAGCCAGGTCAACAATTCTGTTTAAGGTGGAACAATTACCAGTCGACACTTCAGCATGTGTTCCATAAATTGTGGATCTCAGGAACATTTGTAGATGTGAGTCTGGTAGTGGAGGGACACAGATTGGACTGTCACAAGGTGGTTCTGTCAGCATGTTCATCGTATTTTGAGAACATCCTGCGAGACCACAGCAGTCACCCCCATCCACTAATATTACTGCATGATCTACCATACTCAGCAGTGGAGGCCCTTGTAACGTTTATGTATCGAGGGGAAGTGAATGTGAGCCAGGAACAGCTAGCAGCATTGTTACGAGTTGCAGAAACGCTGAAGGTTAAGGGCCTGGCAGACTCAGCAGCCATAAGTAGTTTTACCAAGAGGCAGCTTCTGGAGAGATGTATTCCATTGCTAGAACATGCACCCCCTACCGGCCCACTGTCCAGTGTTTCCCATGCCAGCTCCCCAGGCACAGTTACAATGCCCACTCCTGGTGTAATTCATCACAGGGCAAGCAGAAGTAGTGTGAATGGAGGAAAAACTTCAGCCTCAAAAGCAATGATGACAACGACAACTTCAGCAAGTGTAAAGAGACCAGAAAGACAGAGCACAAGTCCTGGACCTCAAAGGAAGCGACCCAGATCTGAAGACCAGAATTCCCTGCCACCAACCCCACCGGCCTCCCAGAATGATACTTCACCAAATGAAACGTCACAACCCTCACCTGCTTCTGTGGTTGCCCCAGAGGTAAGAGCACCTTTTTAAACTTTTTTTTTTTTTTTTTTTGGATTACATGTATTATTTACAAGAAAATAGTTTTCAGTAGTAAAGTTATTTTATCATGAAATGTTTGGATAGATTGCATTCTATAATAGAGCTCACTTTCCTTAGTGTCTCAGAAGTGATTTATGATCTAATTATCATTGTGGAAATGCTCAGATGATGGTTGTGTAACAATGAAATGTCTGCCACAGGTTTGCAAACAGGAAGCAGCTGATGAAACCGATGGGGAACTACAGATAGACGAGTCTGCGGGTCAGTCTCCAATGGAATCAGTAGAATGTGATACAAACTCAACAGGTATGTACTGTATTTTAAGGAATGTGTGTAAGAGGGATATTTGAAAGGGGATGAGATTTGTATTTATTTATTTTTTTAGTGTCTAGTAGGTGATCAGTTCACTACTTTCATTAGAATTATGATAATAATTAGCAAGAGGATAGGATTTATCATGATCACTCGTTTAACTTTAGTTAAACTTAATCTTCATCATTGTGATACCAGCATTCACAATTTGATAGTTTATCATGAAGAGTTAGTGAACCATATTAACACATTTGTTGTATTCCTTAGGTCCAGATGGTAATACAGAAGTAGATGACGAGGAACTACAGACAACGACTCCATCAGAGACTTCAGATACTTCATCACAAGCACAAGCCCCAGCACAACACGCACAACAGACCTCCTTAGAAAACCTGCCTTTAAGCAAAGAACGAACAACTACTCTTGGTGGTAAGTCCTGTGAGAGAACGTACACCCACCTGGATCTTGAGGAAGGCATTGAAGCTGTACTCCTAGGCCGCCTTACTCCAGCCAAAGCAATTGCACAGTACCGCATTCCCCGTAGAACCTTCTTCAGGAGGCTCTCTGCAGTGCGCAAGAGCCGTGGGATTCCATCGGCCAAAGAGAATGCTGCGGATCACTTCTTAACTGCAGCAGCTGCTGTGAATGACCCATCATCACAGCTTATTCTTCCAGTGTCCGAGTCAGATTCTTATGCAGCCTCTTTCAAGATAAAGTCAGAAAAACAGCTTCTTGTGGATGGGAAAGAGGCAAAAATCAGATGTAAAAAAGGTGATGGTGTGATGGCCCCAAATAATAGCTACTTCTCCCTGCTCAACCTTGCTGCTTCCAATAACTACGATGCTTATCTTAATTATCTAAAACTTGTAGCTCAGCAAGGTGATTGCACCAACCCTGAAGAAGTCATTGAAGCAATAAGAAAAGGTCAAGTCAAAGATTTTAAGCAGACTGTGGATGACAACAGAAACGTGGCGACTGATGTATCTGAGGCAGCACTTGCACTGGTCCCACACAATGTTAGCGCAGAGTGAGAGACCATTTGGCTGACCAGAACTCAGCAGATTCCAGATTTGAACAGTGATCTTAGGAGAAGTAATCACGAAGTGGACTTCTAAAAGAGTCCAGTGCCAATTGCAACTAACCATTCCATTCAACATTCCATTAGGTTTAAGGACATATATTATTTGTATATTTAACTGGATGGGGATGTAGAGTTGAATATTTCAGCCAAAGTATTTCCCTATTATGACTGCATAGTCTATTATGCAAAGATGAACTGAATCTCAGTATTATTACTTCCAACTCTAACGAAGAGAACCAGATGTTCTTGGACACTGTAAAATAAAACTTCTCATTCTAATATTCAGTTAATTAAAGGTTTGAAATATCTAATACATGACACAAGTGAGCACAGGTGGATGGGATAAAATATCTGAAGCTTGTTTGCCACTTGCGTAAGATAGCACATAAAATCCCCAAACGGAGGGATCTTTCTGTCCAAGAAGCAGACTCAACAGTTCTGCATCGTAATATGTAAGTGAAGTGGAAGTGGAAAGCCTCCACCTGCTGACCAAGTAAAGGACAACGATAAAGTAATATTGCCATTATGATGGGAGGGGACGATTATTTAGAAGTTTCAAGTCTCAAAAGCTGTGATAACATTCGGTACTTTATACTAACGGTAAATATTATACTCACTTTGCACATTTTGGCCTTCTCAAGTTGCTCTCGAGATTAAGATTCCTGCTCCTCTAAACTGTCTTTATTTATCTCTAGTGTATAAAGGTGAAATGTATCACAAAAGTGTGTGCAACAGGTCTGTCACTAAATTGAAATATTTGTAGTGAGATATTACTTAATATCTCAAAAAGCTTTTAATATTACTATTTTGGTTGGTGAAGGGCTAAATTATAAAAACATTTCTTTTTTCTTTTTCTTGTTTCCCTTTTTTCCCTCTCTTTTCTCTCTCTTTTTTTTTATTTTTATTTTTACAAGGCAACTTTGTAATCTAAGTGTGGGCTTACATGTGACATGCATGGTGGCACTAAATGTGATCTCAAGTATTGTTTACTCTGCCATCTTGTCAATTAGTTTCGGTACAGAAATCATGAATCATTTTGTTTAGGTATGATAAGATGTTCTATGGTCCAACTATAGTCCTCAGGGCTCTCTCAACTTCATGTTTTTTTCTGTGTACCAGTAAAATGGGTATTTTTATGGACCGAAGAACTTCATGCCATCATGCTCTTTATTTAATTTATTCACATTGAATGGAAAACATTATTTTATACATTCCAGTTTTAGTTTATAAAGGAACTGCCTTGATTCTGTTTGGTTGTGGGTCTTCCCTGTACCTGTATAGTTGTAGAGTTGCTCAGCTACCCTTAGATGTAGGCATTACCTTGTGTAGTAGCATTAGGGTCCTGCAGGCATTTGTGGTCAGTAAACATACTTTACAAGATAACTTGTTTTCAACTGACGGTTAGTTTAGTGCCTCAATAGGTACTATATATTCCTATATAGTGTAGTAAACACACCTAGCTAATTCAAATGATTTGTTTTTGGGCTGTTTTTGAGCTCGTGTTCCTATAGAAACTGTAATAAAGTGGTAATTAAAAGTGTCCTTACCGCAATAGTTGGTTATAGCAGGTGTGGCCTCGACCCTTCTTGTGATTGCACAAGCAAAGGGAAAAGGCAGTTGTGATCCAATGTTTCTTTGATCGTTAAAACAGTGTGATGATGCAACTTGACTCGGCTGTGATGAATGCATTCAAAATGCTCCATCTCCTGTTTTCCACACGTTAATTTATAAATAAGTGAAATTTGAGTCACTTGTATAATGTGTATATTTAAGTGATTGTACGTACCATTGTGCCCCTAGATGTTTAAGTTATCTCAAAGGATTTTCTGCTCATCATTAGGATCCTTTTGTGAGATTACAAGAGGCAGCTTTTTGAGGAAGTGCAAATAACCCCTCATGTAATGTATTAAAACAATGGCATTATTAATTTAAGT
>NC_061833.1:4428284-4430784 GCF_019202785.1 Penaeus chinensis
TGTTCCGCCTTCCATTCCCATCCAGCGTTTATGACCAGTGATTAATTATTGCTTAATATCTGACAGAGAGGTCTCATATATCACCAAGATCACCGATTATGCCAAGAGAAAGATGAGAAAGATTGCCGGTCTTAGCATGAATCAATAAAAGCAACAAAGCACGTGAGAATAATTGTATTTCACAAAAGTGCCACCAAAACCATAGTCGTTCTCTTACATTTTTAATATCCTCGTGCCTGCTGAATGAATAGTCTACAGCCCATAGCTAGTATGCCTATAGTTCCCGAAGCAACGGTCACACCAATCTTCTGTCTGTCAGTTACAGAGCGGAATTGGTCACGCTATGCAGTGTCCCCCATAGAGAAACCTGCGTCCCAGAAAAGATCTAAGTGTCTACAATAACCCCGTGGATGAACTGCGCATCGTGGATAGTGGATTCTATGAACATCATCGCATATCTATTTAAAAAGCAATCAAGAAAGAAGACACTAACCTCAGAAAAGCCAATCCACCAATTTTATGTGCGTAGGGACGTAATTATTGACAGATTACAACTAAAGTTAGGAGAGAGCAAGTACTATAAATGAAATAATAAATTATTAGTAATTGTCGGGACTTCAGCATGTCGGAGTGGGTGTGTGACTGTATTCCTTGCTTAAATGAACGTCTGTCTGGATAATCTTTTTTTTGTGAGGCATCATTGTTTGTTGTAATATATATTACATATTTCTAAAGTACAATGGTACCTAATATGATGTAATAATCACCGTATAGATAAGTATTACACCTTTTGTTTTGGCATCCTCTTTCCCTCTCTAGCTGGGGTGAAAGACCAACACAGCGGTGCCGCTCTTGGCTGGGATTTTCATCTCGCTTCCCTTTACAGTTGGGGAAGTAACCGGAAAGGGATCCCTGAACAGAATAAACCAGATAAACTCTGGGATTACTGTACCATTTCTTTTGTTGGTGTTTGAGGCTTATTTATATTTGTTATTTATATTGAATTCGGTTCTCACATAGGAATAGACTGAAAGAAGATATATAACTAAATTCGATCGTGTTCTGAGTGCCCTCTGATTCACGCCTGAAGTTAAAGAGCGACTTGCAGCAATAAAAGCTTCATTGCTACTTTGCAAATTCTTATTCTGTACCCTATCCATTTTATTTAGAATAAGTAGATAAATACATAAACCAAGATGCAAATTAAAACCAGTACACCTTTATCAGACGTTCCCGGAAGAGAACGGTATTTTTCTGAAGCACTAATCACTGTGTTTGATAATGCCGGCCAGTGCCAGTATTGACGTGGCTCTTCCTATATTGGAGATATTTTTGCATATCATCTCATTTGGCCTTCTATGGAGTTCCTAAAACGGTCAGCAGTACGATAACATAAAGACAGAATCGTTACTTTCAAGTTAAACACATTCCTATAGTATCAAACTCAAATATCCGCAAAATAACAATAAACATGGTTTGTAATTACATGACATACGACAAATCGAATCCCAGCCAACACGTTTGAAGTGGAGTCTGTTGAAGTATGTATCAAACCTCTAACTTAATACCCATGTGCTTCCTGACTTATCACGTAAGTACATCAGTGCCTTCTATGATGACTTCTCCCTTGCCTCTTTCAGGATATGCAGATGTTAGGCGAAACCTGTGATGACTCGCGCCGCGAACTCTCACCACCACAGTTGACTTCTGATTGTTACTTCATCCTAGCATAATTCTAATGACTTCCAACATTTTTACAATCACGACCCCTTTTCTCTATCCTCCGACGCACCCCCCCCCCCCCCCGACATCTGCCAATCCATGTAGTTTTCCAAGTATTTACGAGGATTTTCTGGCAGAAAGAACAAAAAATCAGCGGTCTATATTTTTCTAATTTTAGTACAACATTCTATGGTTTTATGTCGTTTTACTATAGCAAAATAGCCTTCAGCATTTTTCCTAAAGGCTTCGCAACCTCTCTATTAACCATTGGGAATCGCGACTCGCCGATTGGGAACCATAGGCTGTGGTAACACGCATGCTAGCTATAGGTTATAAATTAGGCAGTCAGCAGACGTGAGGTAGCTAAACATGTAAGAGAATAACTATAGACTGGTGGCCCTTTTGTGAAATGTAATTATTTCATTCGCTTTGTTGTTTTTATAGATTAATTGCAAGACCGGCAATCTTTTGCTTCTTTCTTTTGGCATAATCGGTGTCCTTGGTAATATATGAGGTATTTGTGTCACATATAATGTGATACTTAATTAATGTATTGATCATAAACGTGGTAGAAATGGAAGACCGACCAATGTTTATTACATACTAACGTCTCTCACATATTCCGTTTCAGTCATTATGAAAGCCATTTATACCCTGTATCTCAAAGTTAGTAGTAAATACATTAATACTTATACATCTCTCTCTTTCTCTCTCTCTCTCTCTCTCTCTCTCTCTCTCTCTCTCTCTCTCTCTCTCTCTCTCTCTCTCTCTCTCTCTC
>NC_061833.1:4458284-4478284 GCF_019202785.1 Penaeus chinensis
TTATTATTATTATTATTATTAATTGTTGTTGTTTTTAACATTATTATATGATTATTATTGTTGTTATAGTCATTATTATTATTGTTATGATGATGAGGATGACATTATTATTGGTATATTTATTATCATTATTGTTATTATTATAATTATTTTTATTATTGATTATTGTCTTTAAATAGTTTTTCTTTTTCCAGTATTGTTTTAATGATATTATTAGTATTTGTATTGGCGTCATTTTTTTAATTATTATTATTATCATCATTACCGATACATTTCCCTTATTGTTATCGTTATTGTTGTCTATTATTATTATTATTATTATTATTATTATTATTATTATTATTATTATTATTAATGTTATTATTATTATTATTATTATTATTATTATTATTATTATTATTATTATTATTATTATTATTATTATTATTATTATTGTTATTATTATTATTATTATTATTATTATTATTATTATTATTATTATTATATTTATTATTATTGTTATTGTTATTGTTATTATTATTACTATTATTGTTATTATTATTGTTATTATTATTATTATTATTATTATTATTATTATTATTATTATTATTATTATTATTGTTATTATTATATTTCAACTATTATTATTATTAGACTTAATATTATTAGACAATTATTATTATCATCAAACAATTATTAGTAGTAGACAATTATTATCAAACAATTATTAGTAGTAGACAATTATTATCAAACAATTATTAGTAGTAGACAATTATTATCAAACAATTATTAGTAGTAGACAATTATTATCAAACAATCATTAGTAGTAGACAATTATTATTATTGTCATCATTTTCATTCCCATTATCATTATCATTATCATTATCGTTGTTCGTTGTTGTTGTTGTTTTGTTATTACTGTTGTTATTATTGTTACTGTTATTGTTATTGTTAATATTGATATTAATATTAATATTAATATTAATATTAATATTAATATTAATATTAACCTAATGTCAGTGGGGTTGTGTACTGCCCCCTATAGTGATTTTCGTTACAAAGAGATGGCTCCACATGTTCTCAGCTGGCAAGGAGTCTTATTGGGTGGCCCTAGTGACTGATCCTGATTTCCCTTTTCCTTGAATTTTAAGGAAAATGTGTTTTTCATTCCAGTACTATTAATATTGATGTTGTTATCATTGTTATTGATATTATGAGTATTAAATTGTCATTAAAATATTAATAACATCAAAGACAATAAAATAGTAGAAGTGAGAAATTGGTAAGACTAATAGCTGACTCCTTGGTGAATAGGCACTCGTAGAGCCATCTATGAGTAAAGACAGTAGATAAAACTTTTATTACAGCGGGTATGGCATTGCAGTCTTGCCGCCCGCTGACATTGGGTTAATGGTACTACTATTCCTGTTGGATACAGGGGTTGTTATTCCTTATGATTTGATCATTAGACTACATTTGTTTATCAATATTATTATTATTGTTATTATTATTGTTATTGCCATCATCATTATTTTTATTATTATTGTTATTACTGTTATTGTTGTTTTTATTATTATTATTATTATTATTATTATTATTATTATTATTATTATTGTTGTTATATTATATTATATTATTATTATTTTTATTGTTATTATTATTATAAATATCATTATTATTATTATTATTATTATTATTATTATTATTATTAATATTATTATTATTATTATTATTATTATTATTATTATTATTATTATTAATATTGTTATTATTAATTAATGATAATGATAATATTATTATTTTTTTTTTTTTATTAGTTATTTTCATTATTGAATGATAGTATGTTTTGAGTAAAACTGATTTTCCTCACTTTACCATGACTGACCTCATTTACAGGTGCTGGAGCAGGTGCATCCCTCCCTAGCGGCCAAAGATGATGCACTTGAATATGTGGAGAGCCTCATCTTACGCCTGCTGGCCATGTTGTGTGCTCGCCCAGCCCCTCACACCGTCCAGGTGAGTATGTCTATGCTCTTAGGAAAGGAAGAGTGCTTTGTTTGTGAGGTGTGTTGATGGCTCTCGTTCAAAAAGATTTGAAGGAGACGAATAATTTCACGGGGTGCTTGTGAAATTTAGGGTATGACATTAAGATCTACCAACTGAAGTAAGCATTGACTTATAATTTTTTTTTATTTTTCCATTTATTTGTATTTGTATGACATTAATTTGATTTATTTACATTCTAAATTTAGATATTTTTAATGAGGAGCTAGATTAATATAAAGCTTTCTAGTGGCTATTAACCCATTAACCTGGTACAGGGAACCTGAATTTCACATCATGACATAATTTCCTGAATGCTGAGTAATGAAAATGTGCCAACATGAAAAATTTGTCCAAGAGCCTGGGTGACAGAAATGACTCACCATGAATTCCCCAAAGGTCTTGGAGGATTGTTAGACTCAGTGGGCATTTAACCCACTGGATCTGGATGCTTCACTACCATCACGTGGCCCAAAATATTGTGTTTGGCTCTTAGGCTGGATGCACACAAACACTTGTGTGTGGTGACAAGACTCCATGCTTCCCCTTTGCAATGTCATATTCTCTTTTTTGGCAAAACATTTTTGCCATCTCCATATTTGTCTTTATTTTTTGCAATATTCAATTTTCTTTAATATAGCCTACTCTGCTGGTCACAACAACCAGGAATAAGAACCTGAGCTTGAAAATGGCATCCTCCCTTGAGCCAAGACTCTTCCAGTCATGGCTAACAGATTGTACATTTAACACTCATTTCTCAATGGAAATAATGCAAAAATCCCATCCTAATTGCCCACCCTATAACAGCTTTGGACTTGTGGTGAGCCGTTCCCATCACCCTGGCTATCAGCCAAAATTCTCATGTCAGCAAGTTCATGTCACCCAATCCCAAATTTTTCCGTGATGGCATGTTCACATGACCCGCCCCTCAAGCCATATTTTTCCATGACACGTCAGGTCATCTGGACTGTAGGGATTAAGTGAACCAGTTAAAGCTCTTCTAGCCATGGCTGGAAAAGGGCTGTCTCCAGGAAGGACACTTATTTCCATGTTCACGATCTTATTCCTTCCCACCATGACCATCAAAATAGGATGTATTACAGAATTTTTAATAATACAAATATATAAAAAAAGATGCAAGTAACACTATATCACTTGTAGCTATTGTTACTGCACAGAGCTGTAGAATACCATGGATAATATGTAGTCTGAACAAGGAAAACAGTCTGTTACCATCTAGATACAGTATAACAAATAAGAAATACAGACCTTGAAAAATGGCAAAAAAATACTTATACTGAAAAACACATAACTTTGCAAAATGGAGGGAAAGAATCTTTATAATGCATGTGAGTGTTTGTGTAGTCCAGGCCTACAAGCCACACACCCTTGAGAGTCAACACACAAAAAAACCTAATGCCTTAATTTTGGGCCACATGAGAGCCATGAGGCATCTGGATCCAATGGATTAATGCTGGAATGGCACTAAGGAATTTTCTTTCATGTTTTCATGTTCATGTTGCGAATGACATCAAAGAGATGGTTCTTTCAGCATACATGTCTAGGGATCTATTTGTCCTAAAAGTCAGGTTCAGTAGGTCAGTATATACCATGAAAAATTATTATTTTACTATTGTGATAATTAATCTCAATGTGTGTGGGCTTTATCGGCGACCATACAGTACGCCAAACGATTATATCTGTATGGGCCGCATCTGTAGGGATGCTACCTGCGGGGTTGGCGCTATGCCACCATGGCATCATAGTAGATGTGAACTAGGGCCTAAAAGTACCATATAATTGTATAATAGATAAAGAAAAACAAAGTATTCAAAATTGTTCAGGAACATGTTTGCCCAAGTTTGGCAGGGCATCATGCAAGTGAGCTAAATTACCAGAGAGGGTACCAGGTAGATATAGTTTTCTCTCACACACTACCTTTGATATTTTTTGTTTTTTATGACTTCAATTGATGTTTTTTTTTAAAGAACTGTTAACACTATAAAACTTTTTATATTAATATTGTTTTAAAATAAGCCTAAGAGAAAAAGAAAATCCTTTTTGTTTTAGTTATCAATCTAGACTCAGGAAGAGTTTTTCTTTACATGACCTAGCATTGTATTAAGTATAAAATAAAATTAAAGTACTTCTGATGGTTATATCACAGTCACCACCATATAAATGATTCATCATTAGGGTGTGATGCATCCACACATCTCACACACATGCATGTTTCTCATTAATTTTGATGCATGTTGTAAAGGGATACATGAGAATGAAGACTATCACAAACAAGAAATAGAACTGATGCCTATTATGACTTGATCAGAATTTTCAAGCAATATTACAAAACAGAACTGATGAGTCATCTGACATCTGCCACTTGTCTGTAATTATATAAAACATCAGAATTATATATTCAAGCAAAACTGAAAAAATATATGCATGCCACTCAAGACCTAAGTGCTGTAATCTTTGCATAATTACAGTAATTTGGCAGACTCGTCCATTTCTTTAGGTCTGAGCTGAAAAGGTCTTAGCCACAAAGATTATAGACATTATAATTATTATACTGGTATTGACATTACAAACTGCAATATAAGATGAAAAAAATATTTTAAAAAATAAAGGGAAAAAAATAAATAAGTGAGGTTGGTAGTCCTAGTAATTGGCTCATTAGTGACTTAGTATTTGTGGAGCCATCTGTGTGCGAAGACAGTTAACTAACTAAACTCACAACATGTATATACATGCCATCCCTGGCAGCAGCAGCTTAATTTGTCCAGATTGTCAGCAGGTTAAGATGCAATTCAAATATTCTAATAGAGATAAAGTCCAGAAAAATAGGGTGAAGCTTTCATTTGAGAAGACATTAGATATGTGTGAAAAAGATATAAGATCAATGTATATTTACATTAAAATTATTTTTTATTCTACAGGATGTGGAGGAAAGGGTACAGAGAACGTTTCCCAACCCGATTGACCGCTGGGCAATTGGAGATGCTCAAGCAGCCATTGAAAAGGGTCGTAAGAAGTCACCATTGGTGTTACCAGCAGAGAAGGCACATCCACTTTTACGGGTAAGTTTGCCGAGGCTATTACTTATTCAGGATCGGAATTTGCACGTGTGTGAACAGTTTTTTGCTTCATTTTTATTTATTTACTTATTTATTTTTTTAGATAAAAATTTGATGATATACTGTTCTGATATTAGAGGGCGGATGGATTGTATGTCATTGTTGAGTTGATAAGAATTATTGATTAAAAAAAAATCTTAGTGGTGTAAATAGAAATAGTTAAATTATCTAAGATTGGAAAGTGTAAAAAGTTCTGGTTAACTAGTATGGCTGTGAGAAAAAGGATTTTTTTTTATTTTTATTGACCTTATCAACAGCACTAAAAAATATTTACTCCATGTGAAAGTTGCTATGCAGCTATGATTCAGTAATACTTCATTTTTGCTTTTGCAGCAACTTGTAAAATCCTGTCTTGTAAATAGATTATATGTCAGGAATATTTTTAATTCTTTGGAGGACAGGCTACCTGTATATAAAACAAATAATTTTTTTTTTGCTGGCATTCCTGATAGTGATAATGACTAGGTATGAATATGTGTTTACAGCTCTTTTTAGACTGAAAGTTTAATGGCGTTATGTTGATTTTGCACACACACAACATGCTAACCCCTTGTCTTCAGTGTTATTGCAATAAAAATAAACCCCATATTTGGGTATGCTTTCATATTTAGTTGCCATTGTTTTGTTTTTCATAGTATTGGTAATTATTACTTACCATAATTGAATAGTGAGACAAGATTTACATACTCCATCTTGGTTAGTTGTTCCCCCTCAGAAAAAAAACACAAAAAAACTGGCACATTTTATTGCCATATTATAGATGAGAGTACTGATGTCTGTAGCTCCCCTTATATATTTTTCAAAACATATGTTGAATGATGGTTTCCATATGAAGTCTATCTTTTAGCTTTTGTTCTGCTTTCTGTAATGAATTTCTCTTTTGCAGGATGTGCTTCAAACAAAGATTGACTATCAAGTAACATTGTATATAGTTGCAGTTTTAGAATATATATCTGCTGACATATTAAAGGTAAGTTCAGCTGGGGAATGCATATTACACACAAAAAGGCATAAATATGAATATGAAATGTTTTATTCAATTCAAAATTGACTTTTTTTAGAAAATACAATTTAATACAAATTTGATTTTTCAGCTTGCTGGCAACTATGTTAAGAACATTAGACACATTGAGGTAACGCAACAGGACATTAGAGTAGCCATGTGTGCAGACAAGGTAAGTCAGATGGATTATGTCGGATTTGCTCTCTTTGTTTAGAAGTTTAGTTCCACGAGAAAGGCGTACTTGTGGAGTATACAATGTAATTTGCATTCATATTCAAAATATATTGGGCACAGATATCCAAAGGGATGAATTATACAAGGTGAAATGATTTATGCTTAGAATATTAGAAACTATTTGCAAATAGAAATATTAGTTATAGAATAATGAAAAAGTTACTTGTGACCTTGTAATAAAGTAGTACCTTAAAAATCTTCAGGAAAATGCTCATAAAACTATCAGTATTATTAAAAATAACAACAATATCAAAACATATTTAAACCCTTTTTTTAGCACATTTTCATAGATTGGAAGAGAGGTCACATGTAATTGTTTATGAGGTTTATTTATTTTTTTTTTTCCTTTTATGGTTTTGATACCAAAATTTTGCCTTTTAAATCTTGCAAGACTCATTAGATCGGCAAGTGATTTGATTTTTATGTATCTGTTGCAAAGATGGTGCTCTTTTTCTTTGGCTATCAAAGGATATTGATACTCTGTATGCCTCTATCCCAGCATTTTTGAGAAAATTGTTTGATTGGCTAGTAAATGGAAAGTTTTCACGTAATCATTAGATGCAGGACTGTTGATATTAGAAATGAAGAGGACATATGATATGACAAAGATGATGGTAGTGTATGTAATTAGAGTTAATAATAAGATATACAAAAATTTGTGACAAATATATTAGTGAAGATGAATGAGAAAGGGTAATTGGTTCTAGGGCCTTGAATTATTTCTTAAAAGATATATCCTTTAGGCATTTGAATTCCACAAAAGATGTCCATGTTTCACATGTTTAAAGTGCATTCTTTGGTTTAATAAGTAGATTATGACATTTAACCCCTTGTGGATGGCAAGTACACCAAATTTATGTGTGTTGATCCCTCACAGTTATGCAAGTTAAACAGCTGTGTGCTGTTTTTGCAATTAGTACAGTGATTTAGGAGATACAGCCCCATAAAAGTAGACAAAAATTACTTTATAGCCTTGTTCACTGGACAGTCATACATGCTGCAGCCAACATCAAATAGGGTGGGAAAATTATGTTTGCTTTTAGCAGCTCACTGCTCATGCTGCCTGCTGTTGGTCCAATTTGGCATACTAAACTTCTGTCAGCATTGAGTGAGACATTTTTATATGTACATTCACTTCAACTTTTAAACTGGATAAATATCCATGTGCTTAAGTGTACAGATAATTTGATATTTCCATTTGAGCAAATAATTGTTTAAAGAAATATGCTTAAACACATTAGTTAGTTGAACATGTTCCCTGCAGAAGCTAGGATTATGCTTAACCCCCCCTGGCATGGAAGATTCAGAACTTTGCCATGCTAATTTGACACCTGTGAGCATTGTGAAACCGGGCTTGTTTTGCTCCCCTATGGCTAAGGAGTCACATGATAAGCTTAAAAAACATCACTCACAGTTGGAGTGTAGAAGTATATTTGTCTTTTGAAAGCGTAATATACCATCCCTGTGTTACACTGCGGAAGGAAATATGTATTTTGTGCATGTCATGTACTATCTGTGGCCCAAAATGGTTGGCCACTCTGCGAGTACATCATGATATCCTATATTTACGTGGTAATGACCACATTATTAGCTACTGGCAGCCGATCTATGGCCAGTTTTATCTTTTCTCTTGCAAGTCGTCTGTATTTATTGGTACTATTTTGTCCTTATAGATAATGGACACCTAATGTTTCTATGGGGCTGGAATAAGTGGAATTGATATAACTATAACTCGTCTGATGAAGAATCCGTTTATATTTAATATGAGGAGTCTGACACAACTTAGGGTGATTCTGTGAAAGATGAAGAAATGGACAGATCAGTAGCGGGAGAAGAATGAATGATAACAAAACAACGAAAGTAGTAATGACAGTAATATTTTGGAACAACATAAATCATAACAGATATAAAGATAACACTGCAGTCTGACTGGGATCTAGTTCAGTCATGGCTTTGTTCAAGCCCCTTTATTGGGAAGGAGAAGTTATGTGTTTGGCCTCAAAATGAAAAATGAAAAAAAAAAATGGAATTAGGAAGTCAGGTGAGGTCATGTACTAATCTGTGCATTACAAAATTTACAACAAAACTACAGTGGACAGTAAATGTACCCACTGCCAATGAGTTAATCAATAAACTAGTAGGGATAATATATTTGCTTTACCTGAGTTGAATATTTAATTGAAGCTTAACATTAAGACATGATGTGACAATTGCTAATACACAATCTGTAGATTTTTTAAAAAACAATTGGTGGCGAGCAGAAGTATTTGTATTTTATTTGCTAATAATTGACTGTGGTAGATGATTATAGTTACAATTCTAAACTGTAATTCTGTGCAATAAGTGACGTAAATGTAATAGATATAATGTAATGTAATAAACAATCACTTGGTCATAAATCCAGGCATTAGGCTTATGTGAGTGGACGCTCTGCCAGATGTATGGCTTGTAGGCTGGGCACACATGAACACTCATGTGCAGTGACAAGACTCTATGCCACCTATTTGCAATGTTAGTTTTGTCTCAGTATGCATAAGCACTTTTTGCCATTTTCCAATGTCCATATTTGTCATTTGATTTGTATTTTTCAGACTCCATATAATCACTGTAGGTAGTCTACAACTCATTGCAAGACAAATAAAAATATTTTATATTTTGTTATTTATGTAATTCAATTTTTTTTTCTTCGTAATAATACATTTTTGGTCATGGCGGCCAGGAATAGGACATTACATTCCACGCTCGTTTATCTATGGGAATAATGCAAAATTCCCAAATGAGTCTAATCACTCTCCCAAGAGATTTGTCCACTCATGGCAAGTCTCTCCTGTCATCCTAGCCTTTAGCTGAAAAACTCACGACGGCAAGGTCACGTCACCTGGCCTGCAGCCAGATTTTCCTGTGACAGCATGTTTGCAACACCTGTCCCTCAAGCCAAATTATTTCAAATTATTTAATGATATGAAGTTTATGTCATCTGGACCGTAGGGATTAAGGGAGCTGGCAACGCTTGCAGCTAGAATCAAAACTATTAGGACTGAAGGCCTGAAACATTTCAGATGAATAGACATTTATGTACCCAACTTTTTGTGTGTATAGGAACAATGATGTGATGTCATGACATCATTTTGCAGTGTGTTGCTTCATCTGTTATAATGGCCTTAATAATCAATGAATTCTTCTTGTTTTTTGCTTGATTGATATAGTCGATTAATATCTTTAGGGGCCTGTGTAAAGAGAATTGAAAAATATCCCATATGTTGCTGAATGTTGCAATATTATTGAGTGATGTCATCAAAACCCAAGTTTTCAGACACTTTGTCATCTATTACTTGTAACTCCTTCACTTTATTGAAAATATCTCTTCGTTTGTCCCTCACTAATGTATGAACCAGTATACCCTGGTAGTCATGTGTAAATCATAATGATTTTAAATTTTATACAAATTCTATAAAGGCAAAATTAAGTATTGGAGATACAGCTTTCTAAAGATTTTACATGGTTGTATGCATCTTAATTCTTTCCCAAAATCCATGATTTTCATTTGTCTTACTCATCATCATAAAGAAATACCGTACAAATAAAAGCAGCAAAATTCCCACATCCAGCACCACCTGAAAATTGTGCCTTTGTGACTTTGAAATTTTTATTTCTTTTATTCCACTGCTAAGGGTCACCAGAGCATTACATCATTGGGGAAAAGTTTTGATTCAGCAACAGTGGGCAAGGTGCCCACTGTTGCTAATTCAAAACTTTTTCCTAAGTAGCTGGTCCTTGCCACTTTTTTAATATTATACTTGGGTGAGAGCCATATAAAATTTCTTTGTGATGAGGAGGAGGTGGAGGATGCTTTGGATGAGGGGGGGGTTGGAGTGAGCCACTACTCACACCCAAGTTCAGCATCAGCATCATCTATTTCAGAAGTTGTTTTGTAGTAGTCTTAGGCTTTCATTCATTCCCTTTGTTACCCATTGTGATTGTAAAAAATACAGGGTACCAACAAAACAAAAACAAACAAAAACACACACACACACACACACACACACACACACACACACACACACACACACACACACACACACACACACACACACTCTCTCTCTCTCTCTCTCTCTCTCTCTCTCTCTCTCTCTCTCTCTCTCTCTCTCTCTCTCTCTCTCTCTCTCTCTCTCTCTCTCTCTCTCTCTCTTTCTTTCTTTTATTTTGCAAGTACAGTAGATCTGATGTCTCTTCTTGGTGCAGATGACCTTGTCCTTTTATACCACCCTAGACATTTACAGCATTTGCTACAAAGCGAAATATTGGTCTGGAATGATTTGTAGATGGCATAGGAAGATTTTGATAAAAGAGGGAAAAGTTGTTAAAATTGATCTGAATTGCTATTTGTTGAAACCTTCCATGACAGGCGCTACAAGGCAGTATATTTTCAATAGATGTTCTATATGACTATGGGAATTAAGGGCCAACCTTGTCAAAATAACTGACATGATAGCTGAGATAAATTAAAAAAGATAACAGGATTCCAAAAATAATTTCATTTTTCCTATTTTATGAACTGGCAGAAATTGGATTTACATAATGAGCACCATCTTTGGGCAGGGGGGCATGTTTTCATATCTTCACCACCCACCACTATGATTACCAACTTGTATAGGCAAAGGCTTATGCATAATTGAATCTTTTCTCCTTCCCTCTTACAAAGCCTCCTAATGCATTGCTCTCCCATCAGGTGCTGATGGACATGTTTCAACAAGATGAGGATGGGGAGATGAGTGCAGTTGTAGAGGATCCTAACCTAGACACTTCTCTAACTTATGATGAACTTGTCAAAGATCTAATACAAGAGGAGAAAGCATATATTAGAGAACTCAATATGATAATTAAGGTATGTTGGGTATACGTTTGTTGTAAAAAGGTTGATTTTTTTTTCCTAATATGTGAATATAATAGTAATAGAACTCATGTATGTGAATGGGAGCTTTTTGTTTTATTAAAATTTTATTAGCACATGTAATGTAATGTAATGTGTGAATATTTGTATTTTGAAATGGAATCACATTATTTTGACTCATTAGAATTTTTTTTTTTTAAGAGAAAAATAATCATTCTTCACTCATGTTTTTATTTATTATTGTTATCATTTTAGATATATTACAACTAAGGGTTTGGAATTATGCACTCTGTACCTAAATATTTATCTTTTTCTAGGTGTTTTGTGACAAGCTTCAGCAGATCCCTGTTTTACAAGGGAGTGGTAGTAGAGAGCTGGAAATTATCTTCTCAAATATCACTGAGATTTATGACTTCTCTGTAAACTTACTGGGGTCTTTAGAGGACACCCTGGAGGTCACGGAGGAGAATGAGTCTCCCTTCATAGGCAGCTGTTTTGAGGAATTGGCAGAGGTAAGGGTTGTGCTTTTGGGAGATTATAGAAAGGTTGATAAATGTGGTTATGTAGGCAGATCTCACAGTTGTTCCTTTTTTACAACACAACATAAATGTCTTTTTAAATATTACTATCATCTTTTTTTATCACGCACAGGGTGCAGAGTTTGATGTATACGGAAAATATGCCAGCGATGTGTTAAGGCAAGAGTGTGCAGATCAGCTAATGGACGTGGTTAACCAGCCAGCTGTTAGTGATGCGCTGACAAGTGCTGGACAGGGCTTCAAGGAAGCTGTCAAGTACTACCTGCCAAAGCTGCTTCTTGTACCTGTTTGTCATGTCTTCACTTATTTTAAATATATAGAGGTTAGTGGGTTTGTGATGAATATGTCTGAGGATAGTGATGCTCTTTATTTGGGTTGTATGAATGGTCTGAGATAGTATTAGTATGTTAACATAGTATGTTAATGGTCATTTCTTTGTTCTGAAGCTGTGGCTATATATGAAAGAAACTGTATGAGAATATATAAGAATATTTAAGGGTATAGAAGAATATATATATATTTTATGAAATAACCTAGTGGTACAAGAATATGACACGTGTACATGTGCGTGTGTGTGTGCGTGTGTGTGAGAGTGTGTTTATGTGTGTATATATATATATATATATATATATATATATATATATATATATATATATATGAAATATATGTATATATATCTATATATATTAAAAAAAAAAAATATATATATATATATATGTATATATATTAAAAAATATATATATGTATATATATATATATGAAAGATATATATATATATATATATATATATATATATATATATATATATATATATCTAGTTTATTATTTTTTAGATCCTATATGGATGTTATCATACTGGGTTTTTTTTTTAAGGGGACCACCCATCTTTTCCCCCACTTTCAGCTAAGGTTTTTTGACTGGGCATGTGTTTTTTCAACCTTTGAGCCTCCTATTCAACCCCTGGAAGTGTCATTTAAAAGATTATTTGATTGAATGAATAACACACATATATTTTACAGATGTTTCTGAGTATGACTGAGTCAGAAGAAGCTCGAGAGAGCTTAGAACAAGTCAAAGGTCTCTTATGGCCTCTCCAAAGTCAGTTAGAACGCACCATACAGAACTCTCCATATGCTCCCTACCTTAAGAGAAAATTAGGGTACGTTCAGCACTCTGTTGTTTCCTTTTTTTGCCATCTGTTATTGGACATTATAATTTAATATTTTACACAAGATTTTTGATGAGTTTCTAATTACAATGGATTCTATCTGCAGAGAAATCACTTTACGGCATGGAAGGCAGAGTAGACAACAAACCTTATCTAAAATGAAAGAATTACAACGATCAATAGATGGCTGGGAAGGAAAAGTCATCACACAATGTTGCAACGAGTTTGTTTTAGGTATGTTTACCAATGATCAGTACTTTTGTAATGAAAAAGAAGATATTCGTGGTGTGGTACATTATAGATGTGATTTTGTTTCTTTTGTACAAATTGAAGTGACTAATTATTTAGTCTAAATATGATTTGTGTAGAAAGGATAAATTCCCAATTTTTTGTATGTAAAGGCCTTGTACATTTTGATTTGTATTTTTCATGAAAGATACAATGGGAGTAATTCTTGTAGTTATTTGGAAGCTTTTCCTTTATGCTGATATATGGGTGCTTGGTAATTTTATTTAGTAAGAGTTTTGGCTCTGTAGATGAAATTAGAGGACTTGCCTTGACTTAGTGTATGCCTTCAAAATATTTTATTTATGGAAATACTATCTCAGCCTGTGAATTGTTTTTTTGAGTAATTGAACCTGATTTGTGATGATAAAGGTAACTTTATGTCAAAGTGAGAGAAAAAGTATCACACATATAACCTTTATCATACTTGAGGCTTGGTTTATGTCATTTATAATCATACAGTACTATTTGACAATGACAGAAATCAAGAGATGATATAACTTTAATTAGTATACTTGAAGAAAGCTTCATGTAACATCCATGACTGAAACAACTAGTGTATAATGCAGATATGTATTTTGAATATATTTTTTATAGCAGTAAATGTTTTGAAAACACAAAATTGTGATGTGTATAGATTAAAAAAAATGTGAAAGGAAATGATGATTTTAATGATTAGCTTCATTCACTTTAAAAATTGGCAGAAGCTGTTACATGGAATAGATGTGTCCATAAAGTGAAGTTACTGTCATGGGTGCAAGAGAAGGAACATTGTTTATAAATCAAGTACTATGACTCTTTTCCAAATACTAGTAATAATACCATTGTAACCTTTATCTTTTCATTTTTATTTTTTCCAAACCATCCAGAGGGTGACCTGCTAAAACTTGGTGCCACTGGGAAGAAGCCGACGGAGCGGCATGTGTTCCTGTTTGATGGCCTCATAGTCCTCTGCAAGAGCAATAACCGGCGGTCCTCGGTCACAGGACAGGTGAGGAGAGGGAGTGAGGAGTAGAAAGTATTGGTGTTGACGTACCTTATTACTATAGGTGAACAGATAATGGGAAATGGATATTTCTTTGTGTTCATGTTGCTTATGTTAGAAAGTTTGTGTCCATAGAATGGGAGACCTACTTTGCATATTGTTTTTAGAGTAAGGGTGTTTCAATTTTCTTTTTTTTATTGTTCTGTTTTGTTATTATTATTATTATTTTATTAATTTGTGGCATGCAGTTTTAACGTGACTTGTGTCCCATTTCTTAATTACTTAACAAATCATCTTTCTCAGGAACTATGATAAAGAAAGAGTTGTTAGCAGTGACCTAAAATATTGTAGACTATTAAAAATGTTTATTTTTCAGGTTGGAGAGTACAGATTTAAGGAGAAATTTCTTATGAGAATGGTAGAAATTTTAGACAGAGAAGATACTGAAGGTAAGTGGATTGCATTGACTTTACTCTTTTTGTTTGGTGTCTAGCAATAGTTTAGATCTCAGACAGGTTAGTTTTGCATTGGTAAAGAATATAATGTAAAGACAAGTTGTGAAACCAGATGCTAATGTAGAAAGCAAAATTCTTTTTCACCTGGTTTATACTTTCACTTCATAAAACCCCAACAGAGATCAAATACTCCTTTGAGATCCGGCCACGTGACCAGCCCAGTGTGGTGCTACTTGCAAAGTCTATGGAAGAGAAGAACAATTGGATGGCTGCCCTTGTTATGCTCAACACTCGGAGGTGCGTGTCAATTTGAAGGTGTAGTGGTCGTGTCGTAGAACATGGATCATGTCCTGTGAAATTTTTAATTGTCATTTTGACTTAATTAGAACTATTTTTTTCAGTATGGTAGTTCCTGCACAACACAAAAAAAATGAATTCATAGAAAGCATGTGAAAATGTAACTTATGAACTGTGATCTTTCTCCTTTCAGTATGTTAGAACGAACCCTAGACAGTATATTATTAGATGAGGAGAAACAGCATCCCCTCAAGTTGCCTGACCCAATTGTCTACCAGTTTGCCATTGAGGACTCCGAGTCAAACATTATCATCGAAGAGAAGGAAAACTCAGGAACTCCTCTTATAAAGGTGACAGTTGACACTTGAATGTGAATTGTGTGCAATTTGTTTAGTATTCATGTTAATATTCAATCTTGTAGTTATTGTCTTTATTTTAGAACATTTCAAAGATTCCCTTTTCATTTTACTTTTTTGTTTATCTAAACCAAAAAAACTTTTTTCAAATCTAGCAAAAAATTACTTCTTAGCATTTTTCTATTATATCTGGTTTTGGTATAAATGATGCATACATGGTAATGGTAATTAGCACTAAATATTGTTTTAGTATTGGAAAGGAAATAATCATCCTATTTATTCCAGGGAGCAACGCTGCCAAAGCTGGTTGAAAGATTAACATACCACATGTATGCAGATCCAATGTTTGTGAGAACGTTTCTCACCACTTACCGAAGCTTTTGTACTCCAACAGTGAGTAACAAGTTGTTTAGTATGAAATAGTAACTAACGTATTTCCCCTTTATTGTTTGAGTAATTAATTATAAGTTATCATATGCTATAAAATTCTTTAAAAACCTAGATGTGGTAATTAGTATTTCATTCTGTAGTAGTCAAAGAATGAAATAGTTGGTAAGTTTGGATATATAAAGATTCTGCATATTCGGTATGAAAAGACATTGCAAATCCTTGCACTCTATGTTGTTGCTATCCACCCTTTTGACATCATATTTTGTTGCTGCCCATTTTAGGAATTGCTAGACCTATTAATTCAACGCTTTGACATCCCTGAGCCTGAACTCCCGCCTATAAGTGAAGAGGAGACGCAGGAAGTCAAAAACCAGCAACTTTCCATACACAGAGAAATTCTTAAACGCTTCAGAAAGGAGTATTCGCAACCTGTTCAATTCAGGTAAATGTTTGTAGTAATAAGTGATGGATTTTGTATTGCTATCCATTATGAGGAGCTTTGGTGCATTGTGTATGTGGCTTTATTCTTTTGATGTATTAGATGTGAACCATATCTATTGCTACTCATAAGATGATTTTTTTCATGTACTATTGTCAGTGGTCTAATGTGATACTACTAAACTGATCTCTGTTTTTCCACAGAGTTTTAAATGTTTTGCGTCATTGGGTAGATTATCACTTTTATGATTTTGAACGGGACAAAGCACTTCTAGAAAAACTTACCAGCTTTCTGGAGAAAGTGAAAGGCAAATCCATGAGAAAATGGGTAGAATCCATCACAAAGATCATTCAGAGAAGGGTAAGTTTTTAGAGTACCTGTCTCCCTGAATATTTTTGAACGCACAGTGAATTTTCTTGATGTTGCCAAAGTGAGGCATTATACTTTCAAAACATTTGTTCAATATTGTAGATGATATGTAGTAACCCTTTCAAGTTTTTTCAACATACTTTTCATTGACAGTGCAATGAAGAGCAGAGAGAAATTACATTTAGTTTACATCGCTCACCCCCATCTCCCAAGTGGCACATAAAACTAGAGGACAAAGATTGGGACCTTATACTTCCCATCAGTGCAGGTGGAACATCGCCTACGGTGAGTGGATATGGAGTTGCAGTTGAGGGGGGTTGTGTCTAATTTTTCTCTCTCTCACCATGTTTTCTTTTATTGCTGATTGTTTCTACAGGTTTGATACCACTGTAATTGCCAGAAAATTTCACAGTATTGTTAAAGATCAGCAGAGAACAGAGAACACAAAGACCCAACAAATATGGTTTTAATACCAGTTTCAGCTTTGAAGACTCTCCTTTGTCCAGGAGGGCAAGAGATGGCATTCTAATGACTTAAATTGCAAAACAATCATACTAGATTTCTTCATGATAAATTATGTTTATTTTGCATACTAATAAAACTCGTATGTCTTTTTTATCATATAAAACAATGAAATGTGTATTTTGATACATTTATAAATATCTAGGAACAGTAAAAAGAGGATGATAAAAAAGGAACCAACTTTGTGGTACATTAAAGTATGATGTATGGAGGGAGAATGTGGGAGGAGGAAAAGATTTAGGATTTGGCTGGATGAAATATTCCAGAATTACTATTTCACATTCACTTTGTTTTATTCACAAAAGGATAGAGGAAGGAAAACACTGATTGAATTAAGGGTATGAGGGTAATATTGTTGTGATTGCTGAAGGAAACTTGCAAAACAGTAGCACATATATTAATGGACAATATATGTCTCATTTATAAGAAAAAGATTTGTGGAAAAAAATAGCACAAATTTTTGACAGGGTTTCCATGGTCTTGGTGAATTAGATTGTGCAACAACATTGGTTTCCACTTTACATACTGTTTAACTCAGTGAACTACCAGTTTCAACTGAAACACATCCATCCTACTTGTTTAGACATTTATTTTGGATACAAAAGTTGAAATTGATCGTTGGTGAGAGGGGAGCGTACCTTTTGACTTTGTTGATTTTCGTGGACTTCATTCCTCTTGTCAATGCCTCTCTTCCTATGATTATGATATCATAATTTTTATTATTAGCCGTTTGGCAAATATCTCTTTAGGAATATTTGCCAAGATCATGGCTAATTGCACAATGTGTGCTCAATTCTCTTTGCCATGATTGTGGAAGTGTTTTAAAATGTAGCAGGATTTTTTCCTGCGAATGTGACATGCCATTATGGAAAAAATTTGGCTAAGGACTGGGGTGACGACAACATGCCATTATGAGAGTTTCGGCTGAAGGACGGGGTGATGGGATTGACTCACCATGAGTGCACAAAGCTCTTGGAGAGTGATTAGAGTCAGTGGGATTGACTCACCATGAGTGCATAAAGCTCTTGGAGAGTGATTAGAGTCAGTGGGCATTTAGGAAGGGGCTCTTGCATTATTGGCATTGGTAAATAAGCATGGAATGTACCATCCGTAAGCCAAAACTAGAAGGACAGGGAGTACACTATTTATGTGATCAGGATCCTAGTCCTACCTGCTTTGACTGATGGCACAGATTGTAATGTAGAGAATTAGATATTATGAGAAAACATGAGAGTTATGGACTACCTAGAGAGATAAAATGAAGTTTGCAAGTTAAACCATCTATTATCATCCGGATATAGCATATCAGGTGACAAGCATTGGAAAATGGCAAAAAAATAAAAAATCACATAAGCAGAAAAGAGATTATAACATTGGAAAGGGAAGGCAAGGGGTCTTGATAGTGCACATGAGTGTTCGTGTATGCCTTGTCTATAAGCCGCACACCAGTGGCAGGGGCTCCTCAGGCAAACCTAATTCTTAGATTTTGGACCACATGCAGGCTTGAAGCACTGTGATTGTGGAAGGGTTTTATATCTCTGGTACTATCTGGCGAGTTCCCTTCAGCCACACTCATAATGTCATTCCTATACCGTTACACCCATTGTTGGCCTTCCTCTACCAGAGCCAGTCACAGGCACATTTTCCTGCCTCTGTTATCTTGTGAATGAAACAGTGGGTATCTTTACCATTCTCCTCAATTGTAGTAAAGTTTTTTTTCATGCTTTACTACTGTAAATAATATTAATGACACAATGATTATCATGATGTCAGAAATAATTATTGTCACAGTGACTAAAGTAATATTTGAAACAGAGACATTCTCCAAAATTCATTGAATAAGGTAGATAGGTGAGTCAGGTAGGCCTAGTAATTGCCTCCTTGGTGATTAAGTGCTTCTTGAGCCGTCTATGAAACAGAATTCACAAAACAGAACTGCAGTGGTCAGTGCTTATACCCACTGCCAGTAACTTAACAAATGTATTAGTAAAAGAAAATGTAAACTTCTCTTTCTGAATATTCAATGAATAGGGTAAGCAGGTGAGATCAGGTAGGCCTAGTAATTGAGTCTTTGGTAACAAAGTACTTGTTGAGACATCAGTGTGCAAACATGTATACATACCCGCTTTGCACCAGCAAGTTAATATTTAGTTTCCTCAAATAAAGAAAAAAAAAGCAAGTTTTAAAAAAAATATTTGAGGAAACTAAAATATATATATATATATATATATATATATATATATATATACACACATATATTTATATATATACACACATATACATATACATATACATATTCATATACATATACATATACATATACATATACATATACATATACATATACATATACAGACATAACAGGTTTTATGGTGGTTTTATTAAATTTAGTAATTCCTAAAAAGTCCAAAGTAGCTAAACCTGAATGTGTTAGTGGTTAATGATACTTTGTATTATTTCACAGACCCTAATATCTGCATGGGTAAGTCTTTAAGATATATAGATAATCAAAATCATTTTAATTCTTGCAAACCATACTTCTTCCTACTCAAGATGTCTCCTTAACAGAAGCATTAGGCCAACAGTATTATAAGTTACATATAGAATTTTAAATAACCATTGGTTCATATGGTAGCACAGCAGTTTTTTTAATTTATATCCCTTCATATTTTTCAGCCTGACCTGGTAAAACCATTGCTGATGCTGCACCCCATAGAAATAGCTCGTCAGCTGACATTGTTAGAATTTAAACTGTACAGAGCTGTGAAGCCTTCAGAACTGGTAGGGACACCATGGACCAAAGAAGACAAAGAGAAACGCTCACCAAACTTGCTCAAAATGATCCACCATCACACCAATGTAAGTACAGAATTAATATCTAAGGATAATTGACTTTTATTTCTTGTCT
>NC_061833.1:4483284-4490784 GCF_019202785.1 Penaeus chinensis
TGTCTGCTTATCATGCATCCGTCTTTCTCATCCGAGAATCACATCGGTGTCGAAAGTCTTCGTCTTCATCTTCTTCTTCTTCGTCTTCTTCGTCTTCGTCTTCGTCTTCGTCTTCGTCTTCGTCTTTTTTGCTTGTCTCACTCTGTTCACTTTGTGACTAACTAGCTCACTTATCCAGTAAGGTACTCATCCAGTAAGTCTCTTTCTCTCACTCTCTCTCTCTCTCTCTCTCTCTCTCTCTCTCTCTCTCTCTCTCTCTCTCTCTCTATATATATATATATATATATATATATATATCTCTCTCTCTCTATCTCTATCTCTATCTCTATCTCTATCTCTCTCACTCTCACTCTCTCTTTTTCTCTTTCTCATTTTCTCTTTTTCTCTCTCTTTCTCTTTCTCTCTCTTTCTCTCTCTTTCTCTTGCTCTCTCTCTCTCTGTCTCTTGCTCTTTCTCTCTCTATTTCTCTTTCTCTCTCTTTCTCTTGCTCTCTCTCTGTCTCTTGCTCTTTCTCTCTGTCTCTTGCTCTTTCTCTCTGTCTCTTGCTCTTTCTCTCTGTCTCTTGCTCTTTCTCTCTGTCTCTTGCTCTTTCTCTCTGTCTCTTGCTCTTTCTCTCTGTCTCTTCCTTCTCTCTCTCTCTCTCCTTTCTTTCTTTCTTTCTTTCTTTCTTTCTTCCTTTCTTTCTTCCTTTCTTCCTTTCCCCTTCTTGTACTCGCTCACTCGCTCACTCACTCACTCACTCACTCACTCACTCACTCACTCACTCACTCACTCACTCACTCACTCACTCACTCACTCACTCACTCACTCACTCACTCACTCACTCATTTACTCACTCCCTCACTCACTCCCCCCCTCTCTCTCCCTCCCTCCCTCCCTCCCTCCCTCCCTCCCTCCCTCCCTCCCTCCCTCCCTCCCTCCCTCCCTCTCTCTCTCTCTCTCTCTCTTCTCTCTCTCTCTCTCTCTCTCTCTCTCTCTCTCTCTCTCTCTCTCTCTTCCTCTCTCTCTCTCTCTTCCTCTCTCTCTCTTCCTCTCTCTCTCTTCCTCTCTCTCTCTTCCTCTCTCTCTCTCTTCCTCTCTCTCTCTCTTCCTCTCTCTCTCTCTCTTCCTCTCTCTCTCTCTCTTCCTCTCTCTCTCTCTCTTCCTCTCTCTCTCTCTCTTCCTCTCTCTCTCTCTCTTCCTCTCTCTCTCTCTCTTCCTCTCTCTCTCTCTCTTCCTCTCTCTCTCTCTCTCTTCCTCTCTCTCTCTCTCTTCCTCTTTCTTCCTGTCTCCGTATTATTTCTTCCCTTTTTCCTGACTCATTTCATGCTTCTTTCTCCCGCTTCCCTCCTCCGCTTCTCTCTCTAGCATTCTCCAGTTTCGCCTCTTTCCCTGTTCCCTGTTCCCATGTCCTGTTACCCTCTTTTCCTTTTGTTCGTCTTTCCTATTTTCTCTTCTCTCCCTTTTCTCTCTCTTCGTTTTCCTTTCGCTTCCCTTCTCTCTTCTCATCTGTCTGTTCTTACTTGAATGGAGAATGGAGGAAATGGCCAAGCGAAGGAAGAAAAGGGAAATGAAAATGTAGTAAAGTATGGTGTAGGCGGGGGGGGGGGGGGGAAAGGGAAAGGGAAAGGGAAAGGGAAAGGGAAAGGGAAAGGGAAAGGGAAAGGGAAAGGGAAAGGGAAAGGGAAAGGGAAAGGGAAAGGGAGAGGGAAAAGGAGAGGTAAAGGGAGAGGGAAAGGGAAAGGGAGAAGGAAGAGGGAAAGGGAGAGGGAAAGGGAGAGGGAAAGGGAGAGGGAAAGGGAGAGGGAAAGGGAGAGGGTTACGGATAGGGAAAGGGGAAGGGAAACACAAGGGGAAGTGTATAGTGAAAGAGAAGAGAGAAGGAAAAGACAAGTGGGAAAAGGTAAAGCAAAGGGAAGGTAGATGAATGGAAATGAAATGTAAGGAAAGAAAGGGCAGCTGAAAGAGGGGAAGAAGGGAGGACACTTGGTCATAGCTGAGAATGTAGGTGAATTGAGGTAGGTCACAGAGAGAGGAGAAGGGAAAGGGCAAGAGGAAGATGGAGGAGGAGAAGAGCAACATGGGAAGGCAGGAGAAGAAGTGTTCGATCGTGTGGCTAAGGTAGCACCTAATTGCGTGAATAAAGGAGAGGGCGAATGCAAAGGTGAATATTCATTAGCGGGAGAAAAGTTGTCAAAAAAAAAAATCGTATAAGAATTCAAGAATGGATTATAGGGATGGACTCTGGGAATAATAAAGAAAGAGGCCAGTGATGGAGTGAAGAAAGAGGAAATGCTCTCTGCCATCAGACTTTTATCTCTGATGTGGAGTCTGGAAGCTGTGGCTGCTGTCAGAACCTCTACTGCGGGTGCGATTTGCCGTTACTTGCATGGAGTCAGCTGGCTGGTTCGCCTGTTTTGTTTTTTTCTGTTACTCGTACTGTTGTCCTTATGTTCTGTGTGTGTGTTTGTATGGCCTTTGCTGTTGTTACGCTGAGGAAACCTATATTATTCATTTATTTCTTTACTATTAATTCTCATGTAAGACTTATTTTTGCTTATGATGGATGTCCAAATGTTAGCTGGATTACAGGAAAAGTTACTGACGAAGTGTGACGAAAATTTTATGTGGATTGTCCATGGGACGGAAGCCAGTTTATCTGTTTGTATATCCTAGAGTTAAGAAGTTAAGAGGTGCGTTCACACACACGCACGCGCATATTATAATTCTGCTTGTATTTCGCCCATCCGTTCGTTCGTACGTTAAACTTGCATTTAACGCCTGAAATCGTATTACATGTGACTGCAGACTTGAAGTATTTTCATATTTATGGAAGATAGCTATCTTATGCCAGGAATCATATTCCATGTGACTGCGGACTTCAAGTCAATTTATTTTTGTGCAAAATGGGGGTGATAATTGACAACACTAAAAATTAAGAATCGCGCACACGCGCGGCTGCGTATGGTGTTGCGAATCTTTGAGAATCCTATTCTAACTACATTATTGTCATTATTATTGGCAGGGGGAGAAGAAAGGGAGGAGAAGGGGGTTGAAAGAGGAAGGGGAGATGGGGAAGGGGAAACAGAGGGGACTATGTGTCGGTAGAAATATATGAATAAAAATATATTCATGTTATTCACAATTCATATTTATGATGTTATTCATTTATTTATTTGTTTGCTTGTATTAAGGGATGCGGGGTAGTGATGTTAATTGAGATGTAATTGATGAAGAGGAAACGGAGAACGTAGTGAAAATGGAAGTGGACATAAAGATGGAGATGGTGAGAGTGAGAGAAAAGAGCGAAAGAAAAGGAGAAGGGGAGACGAGAGAGAAATGTGGAGAAGCAAAACCGTCGAGGTCCCATGGCAAAAAAAGACAAGTAATGGAAGCTTCCAGAAGTTAGATGGGAGGAGGACGAGAAGAAGGAGGAGGAGGAGGAGAAGGAGAAGGAGAAGGAGAAGGAGAAGGAGAAGGAGAAGGAGAAGGAGAAGGAGAAGGAGAAGGAGAAGGAGGAGGAGGAGGAGGAGGAGGAGGAGGAGGAGGAGGAGGAGGAGGAGGAGGAGGAGGAGGAGGAGGAGGAGGAGGAGGAGGAGGAGGAGAAGGAGAAGGAGAAGGAGAAGGAGAGGAGAAGGAGGAGGAGAGGAGGAAGGAGAGGAGAAGGAGGAGGAGGAGGAGGAGGAGGAGGAGGAGGAGGAGGTGAGGAGGAGGAGGTGAGGAGGAGGAGGTGAGGAGGAGGAGGAGGAGAACGAGAAGGAGAAGGAGAAGGAGAACAAGAACAAGAACAAGAACAAGAACAAGAACAAGAACAAGAACAAGAACAAGAACGAGAAAGTGTTTGAGTATTGGAAGATGAGGCAAGTGCGTGTGGGATGGAAGCAGAGGGAGAGGAGAGGGGAATAATAGGGGGGATGGGAGGAGGTGGGTGGGGAAGAGATTGAAGAAATCCACGTAGGAGCGGTTGACGTAGATGGCGAGATCAACCGTGAAAATTGACGGAGATCCGTATCCCGTGCGTGGAATGGTGGCGCTAGAGGGGGGAGGGGGAGGGGGAGGGGGACGGGGAGGGGACGGGGAGGGGGACGGGGAGGGGGTCGGGGGAGGGGGGAGGGGGGAGGGGGAGTCCGATAAAAGTACAAGACCCTTGGACCAGTCACATGTTCGCCTCCTCTTCATGCTGTTATTCACTTCTTCTCTTTCCCGCTTTATCGTCTCTCCTCCATTCCTTTATCTCACTTTTATCTCTCTTCTACTTCCTTTCCCCGTCTTCTCTCCTCTGTCTCTTTGTTCCCTTCTCCCTTCCACCTCTTTTCCGTTCTACTTTCAACCTTCCCGGAGAATATAGGAGGTAGAAGAGATGATAGGAGAAGAGGGCGAAGAGAAGAGTAGAGGAGAGAGAAAAATGAAGAAATGAATGAGGGAGAGGAGAGGAGGGGAGAGGAACTGAACGAGTGGGGAGCATAGGAAGGAGAAGAGCGAAGAGAGAGAAGGCGGCGAGAAGAGAGAGAAGGAGAGGATGGTGTCCAAAAAGAACCGAATGGAGAGTAAGGAAGGACAGGAGAAAAAAAGGGAAATAGAGAGATCCAAGGACGGGAGAATGATGAAGGAAGAAAGGAGCAGATGACAGATGGATTATTGATAGATGATCGAATGGCTGGTAGACAGCTGGTTGACGGACTGATTAGTGAGTAGATTGATAATCATGTTGAAAGAGAGAAAGATGGAGGATTTACGGATGGATGGATGGATGCATGATGGATGGATGGATGGATGGATGGATGACGAAAGGACCTCTGGATGGATTAGTTGGATGGATGGATGGATGGATAGACTGATGAAATTACTGTATTGGCGGATGCTTAGTAGAATCGACGCATGGATTAGTTATTACGTTAGTATGCTGGTTGATTGGTTGATGAGCTGGTTAGTTGGGTTGGTGTTGGTCCGAGTTGTGCAACTGATGGCTGGCGAGTGGGCAGGGCGAGCAGTAGATGTGATAAGCTGACGAAGTATAGATTGTGAAGCCTGTCTCTCTCTCTCTCTTTCTGTCTCTCTCTCTCTTTCTGTCTCTCTCTCTCTTTCTGTCTCTCTCTTTCTGTCTCTCTCTTTCTGTCTCTCTCTTTCTGTCTCTCTCTCTCTCTCTCTCTCTCTCTCTCTCTCTCTCTCTCTCTCTCTCTCTCTCTCTCTCTCTCTCTCTCTCTCTCTCTCTCTCTCTCTCTCTCTTCTCTCTCCCTCCCTCCCTCCCTCCCTCCCTCCCTCCCCTCCTCTCCTTCTCCTTCTCCTTCTCCTTCTCCTTCTCCTCTCCCTCTCCCTCTCCCTCTCCCTCTCCCTCTCCCTCTCCCTCTCCCTCTCCCTCCCTCCTCCCTCCCTCCCTCCCCCTCTTCTTCTGTTATGTAATTCGCTAATTTTCGTAGATAATTTGGATTTTTGTTGCATTTGTTCTATTGTTGAGATGAGTATAATGAATATACACCGTTCTGGTACACCGAGTTGCTTCAAAATGTAGTATAAATCCTTTGGCGATGGGCTGGCGATCGGTCGGTCGGAGGGTGGCAGCTGCGGGTGCGTACACAGAGGGTGACGATGCCTGGGAGGATGCCAGGTTAAGGATTCCTCTGACGTCATCTGTGACGTCAGAGGCTCCCTGATAGATTGGCGAGGCAACGGCAGCGTAGAGAGAGAGAGACACGTGCGCGGAGTCCCCTTGGCCGCCTCCCTCGCTCCCTCGCTCGCTCTCTGTCCTTCCAGCCGCCTCGACTCCACACCATAGCACGTTATAACACGGCGCACAACACGGCCTATGCTTTGTAATATTACGGCATAAGATATCTTAATAATAAGCACTGCCGACACTGCAGTCCAATGCCTCAGATTTCCAATGGAAAGCCGGCGTGATGCTGCAGAACGAACCACAGAACAATATGGTAACACATCACAAAACGGTTCACATCGGGCGCAGCGCAGTGTGAGGCTTTTAAAGGAAGAGATGAGTGATGGAAAGTTTCACATTGCAGAGCAACACAGTAGATCAGGGTTTCGTTTTAACGCAGGGTTTTTATAACACCGACGTGATGCAGTGTTCAAGCTCAAGGTACAAAACAACATGGTTTGTAGCAGAACACTGGAATGCAACACCGTATGACACAACACCATGGCGCATGAAACTGCAACACAACGCAGGGCCTTCTACTATCAGCCGAGAAAGCCTCGTCATATTGCACGTTGGAAAGCATCATCACAATCCACCATAGAACTGTCACTGTAGGCCTGCCACGTTATTGTTTAACACACGGAGGCCAATGCAGGCCAATGCAGTGGCTCCTGGGCGGTTTTTGGCGTCGTCGGGCGTTTTTGGTTTTGCTTCTGTTCTTTCTTTTGCTGTGTTTTTCCTTTTTTTTAAATATATTTTTTGATTGCATGTGTATCATCCTCATCCTCATCCTCATCCTCCTCATCCTCCTCATCCTCCTCATCCTCCTCATCTCCTCATCCTCCTCTCTTCCTCATCTCCTCCTCCTCCTCATCATCATCATCATCATCATCATCATCATCATCATCATCATCATCATCATCATCATCATCATCATCATCATCATCATCATCATCGATACTATCTTACCTACACGAAATAAGATGTATATTGGTCATTTCACACCATATATATCTAAAGGAATTGACATAGTTACCGTTCACTTGATATAACAAAATAACGTTCACTGGACATGGCGCGGCGAAGAGTTTGTAGAAATGCAAAGTTTTAATTCTATTATTTGTTTATTTGTTATGCTTTTCAACACGTGGAATGTTACAGCTCGACCCTCTTTAGTACAGGTGTGCTGGGGGTAGTGGGGGGTGTGGGGTGGGGATGGGTTGTGTGTGTGGGGGGGGTAATCTTGATTCTCTTATATGAAGATGTCTATTGGAAGCGTGATGCTTTTTTTTTTCCTTTTTTTTTTCTTTGTTATGTTTATTTGTTTGTTTGATTCTTTGTTTGATTCTTTGTTTCTTGTTGGCTGCAATCTGCGTTCTTATTTTCAGGTTCGTTGTTTTTAACTGGTGGTGGTCTTGTTGTTGCTGTAGCCTTTTTCCCTTTTCTCTTTTCTCCTCTTCCTTTCCTCATTCTCATTCTCTTCCATACTCCTCTTCTCTCTCCTCTTCCTTTTCCTCCTCCTCTTCCTCCTCCTTCTCCTCCTTCTCCTCCTCCTCCTCCTCCTCCTCCTCCTCCTCCTCCTCCTCCTCCTCCTCCTCCTCCTCCTCCTCCTCCTCCTCCTCCTCCTCCTCCTTCTCCTCCTCCTTCTCCTCCTCCTCCTCCTTCTCCTCCTCCTCCTCCTCCTCCTCCTCCTCCTCCTCCTCCTCCTCCTCCTCCTCCTCCTTCTCCTCCTTCTCCTCCTCCTCCTCCTCCTCCTCCTCCTCCTCCTCCTCCTCCTCCTCCTCCTTCTCCTCCTCCTGCTCCTCCTTCTCCTCCTCCTGCTCCTCCTTCTCCTCTTTCTTCTCCTCTTTCTCCTCTTTCTCCTCTTT
>NC_061833.1:4495784-4498284 GCF_019202785.1 Penaeus chinensis
AGAAGAGAAAGAGAGAGAGAGAGAAAGAGAGAGAGAGAAAGAGAGAGAGATAGAGAGAGAGAGAGAGAGAGAGAGAGAGAGAGAGAGAAGAGAGAGAGAGAGAAGAGAGAGAGAAAGAGAGAGAGAAAGAGAGAAAGAGAGTAAGAGAGAGAGAAAGAGAGAGAAAGAGAGAGAAGATAGGGAAAGGGAAAAAAGGGAACTTTCCACCCTAGGTCCCGGTCACGTGTAACTGGCCATTGCCCCGTGGTGCCCTTGTCCCTGCCCTTTCCCTCTCTCTCTCTCTCTTTTAATTCTCATGCGGTTTTTTCGCTCAAGCCTAGCTCTGATCCAGCATAACCACCCAAACTGTCCACCCTCTCTCTCGCTAGACAGCATGCCGCCTAACCTGCCACCCCACCACACGCCCACCAACACAGATCGCAACACACCTAACGTTATATACCAAACCAACACCAAACCAGACAATCTACACTCAAAACATAAATAGCAAGACCTGTTTATACCCTCACAGAGGTTTAGCAGATCTCGCTACGACGCTCCATATGAATGCGTATATATGCAGCCAACACACGCTGACCAAAGCGGGGCACTAGAAAGAACAGAGAGCCTCAAGGACAAGAATCTATAAAATAAAAATAAGACTAGTATATAAATCTCATTACAATATATAACAATATCCATATACACTTATAAAATTAACGAGACTAAGCAATGCAAATTCAATATTCATCTACTGGGATAACAGGTATTATCCGAATTTGTATGAGTTTTTTGTTTTTTTCTTTGTTTGTAATATTCCTTATTCTATCAGATAGATTGTCTACAATACCGCACCATTATAAACGATATTTGGTCGAGATTGTTGAGATTGTACAAATGGGACATTCAGTAGATTTTTGTCTCATTATAAACATCCTATATCAATGAGTTTCAAAAGCTTAAGATCGGCAAATCCTTCATGCGTATAATCAAACTTCTTTAGCCCCAAAATTGTACGAACATATCTTTTTTTTTTTTTTTTTTTTGCTACAAATAGTGGTTTTAAGGTGCTCTTAAACGTTGTCTGCTCCCCAAACTGTTTGGCAATAAGTTAAATGTGGGTATATTAGAGAGGCGTAGATCTGTTTCAAAGCGTGTTTATTTAGTGCTTTATTTGAATGGTGCGTCTTTTATTCCTGTCAAATATAATGTAATGGGTCTTGTTTACATTTATGGTTAGTTTATTTAGCAAAATCCACTTTCTGTTGAGCTGCATGAAGTGTCTAGAGGAGTGAATTATGCCATTGATATATATTGGAAAAAGAACAGGGCCCAGAATTGAACCCTGGGGAATACCATGACTATCTCTTGAGAAGATACGTGTTTGTCATAACATTTGTTTTGTTAAGTATGAAACAAAGAAAAAGGGAAATTTGACATAGAAGAATACATTACGGATGATTGTTAACTACGGATAAGAGTAGTATACACATTATTGCTTGCTTCGCAGTCGTCGGTTCATTGGGCTGAACAGGTTGGGGTAGTCTTCTTGGTGAAGAGAGGTGTCGTTGCCTGAAGCTCCCTTAGGCGTCTTCGGGGCAAACGTCAAAGGATCAGTAGGTCGTGAAGTGTTGTAAGGAGTCGAGGGGCGCTGTAACAGTGACGAAGGCGGGTCAGATGAGGATGCACGCGAGGAGCGAGACTGGAGCGGGGCAGGCAGTTGCCGAGGACCAAAGGCATTTCCAGGCGGGGGCATGGGGAGCACGGAGTCAGGCTGGGTACGAGGGTGTGAACGCTCGGTCATGAACGCTCGGTCCCCGAACCTCGCGAACTTGGCCACGACGTCCCTGGTCTTGTCATGAGATGGCTTCCCCACTCAGTGAGCTCCCTCTATCAGCAACGCGAAGTTCATGTTTTACTGCAGAAGACACTGCTGCCAGGTTTCACTGCCCTCCTCTGGGATGCCAGAAAAAAGCAGGTTGTTTCGGCGTCCTTGGTCCTCCTGGTAGACTGAGCGCTTTTCTGGTCTCGCCATGTCTTTTCGAAGTTCCCGGTTTTCCTTCGCGTCCGCAACTCGTCGTTCGCTCGCCTCGCGTCGGCATCTCGAGCTTTGAGCTCCGTAATATCTGCGTGTGCGGCTTCGAGACTGCGAATTGCCTCACCAAGACGAGTGTTTGGGCTCTCATTCTGGTGAGACGTTTCGCTGTGTAATCGTTCAGTAACCTCACCGAGCAGCTTACTCTGAAGGCCCATCAGACCGGTGACTTCGGGCCATGTAAGTGTAGCAGGTCCTGGAAGATCTCGGCAGGAAATTCAAGTCCGTAATAGGGGTAGCGGGTGCTGAAGGAGTCGCTGTAGGAGAGCAACGAGCTCAGATGATGGCGCGGCAGAATAGAGACGCGCCTTAGGCAGTGCGAACGCTGAAGGCAAACACGGAGAATGGCAGGAGGGTGGGGGTTGCCAGGAAAGCAGGTGCAATTGTTTGGTGGTTCCCTTGCCAGTCTAGGCGGTCATATCAGGT
>NC_061833.1:4503284-4505784 GCF_019202785.1 Penaeus chinensis
ACATCCGGAAACGTTCACAAACACATTACATACAAATGCATTTTTGCATATACACACACATACACTAATACGGCCATGAATACTTAACTTACATGCATGCACACCAGCAAGCGCCCCATACATATATATACACTGTTGCGCCCACTCTCGCAGCCTGTGTATCATTTCCACGATCATCTTTCCCGGAACACGCACACGCCGCACGCGCGCGCTCACACACACACACACACACACACACACACACACACACACACACACACACACACACACACACACACACACACACACACACACACACCGCCCACGACGAGGGTATGTGCGCTTGTTTGTTTGTTTGTTTGTTTGTGATTATAAAATTTGCAAGAAAAATGTGAACAGTTTTCTAAAAGAAAAAGATTAAAGAAAAAGGAAGCACATATGTTTCTTGAAAAGGAAAAAAACAAGTGTTATAAGAAGATGAACGAAAGGTGCACAGAAGAAGTAGTGGTAGTGTTTTTTTTTTGTGTGTTTCTAGGAATGTGAAAGAAGAAAAGAGAGAAAGAAATGAACTAAGAAAGAGCAGAGAGTGTGAAGGCGTTTTATGCGCTTGTTTCGGGCGACGGGACCACTTGCAGTACCTCGCACTAGCTTGCCTTCTCCTGCGTCCTCTCCTCCTTTTGTTGTCTTCTTTCTTCCTCTCCTTCATGTTTCTCTTCTTCTTCCCCTTTCATATCGTATTTTTGTGTCCTCCCTACCCAACCCGTACATTTAAAGACTATGAAGCTTCAGTCACTGCGGCAGGAATGAGCAAGATATGCGCTGCGAGGGCATTGCCAGTTCGTGCCCATTTCGTGACTCGTTGGAAAGGTGGCAGTGAGGCGGCCAGTCTTATCATCGTTATCTTTGTCCGATCCGGCGTCTTTTTTTTTTAGACGTCGAAGGAAAATGGCTCGAAGTGTTTCAAAAAAGTTATCTGAAGTAACAATTAAGGATTATACTGAGTGCTGGACGCATCGCACATTGCGCGAATAGTGACAGTGACAGTGTCGATGATAACGAGAAGCATATATTAATAGCAGCCAATGCCACACGTTCACCTAGTTAATGTAAATGCCACAGATCAGTCACGCCTCACACCATACGTGTCTGTGTGGCCCGCCGCGTGTGCCACATTACATTCCGATTGACTCGCCTTCCTTGGGTCACCATCCAGACCGCCTTAAAGCTTCAGTGTTTTTTTTATTTTTTTTGTGTGTGAATTCTTGCTCTTCTTTTGCGTTGTCCCCGAGATCTCATCTCTGCCTTTCGTCGACTCCTATATGTCCTATTCCGACGGGTCCTCGGAGTCGATTGGTTTTCGTCCTTCCATTTTTCCTAATAACGCAATTTAACCCTCTCCGCTCTCTTATAACTCCCTTTTCATTTTCCTTTGGCTCATCCCTCTCATTCGTCGATTTCTTCGTCTCTTCGTTTTACTCCTCCTCCTCCTCCTCATCTTCAAATCCTCTCCTTCACTTTCTATATCTTCTTCTTCTTCTTCATCATCATCTTTTCGTTGTCTTCTCCCTCCTCATCTTGCCTTATTTTCCCATTTTCCTTTCTACCCTATTAGTGTAGATGGATAAAACAGACATGGCATTTCCTTCTGAGGGACGTGACAAAAGTTGCACGTTCGAATTCAGATTTTGTGTTTTGGATTTAGTTTCCCGTTTTAATTCGAGTGTTGCTCTCTTTTTTTTTTTTTTTTGCTTTTGGTTGAGTTAGAATTTTAGGTTCGGAATGTATTGTTGATAGAGGTAGGTAGGGGGATTTAGGTATTGCATTGGATCGCGGATTCCAGTTTGAGTTTTTTTCTTTCTTTCTTTCTTTCTTACTTTCTTTTCTTTCAATCGTGGATTAGTGTTTGAATTCAACAGCTGATTTTGAAGTTCCTTGGTGAACTGGCTGGGATTGGAAGTGTCGAGTCCACTAGTAATTCATGGGAAAAAAACAAAAAAAATAGAGGTTGCATAGGTCATCCGTTGCATTTAAAGTGAAAACACCTTTTGGGTAGATATTTGTTTGTTTAACTGCTAGCTTATTTTTTATTTATTTTCATTTCATTCTCCTCTCTCTGTATCTATCTATCTATCTATCTATCTATCTATCTATCTGTGTCTCACTTTCCTCTCTTCCTTCCTTCCTTCCTCCCTCCCTCCCTCCCTCCCTCCCTCCCTCCCTCCCTCCCTCCCCCTCCCTCTCCCACCCTCTCCTCCCTCTCCCTCCCCCCACCCCTCTCTCCCTCACTCCTCCCCCCCCTCTCTCTCTCTCATCTCTCTCTCTCTCCTCCTCTTCTCTCTCTCTTTCTCTCTCTCTCATCTCTCTCATCTCTCCTCTCTCTCTCTCTTCCCTCTCCCTCTCCCTCTCATCCCTCCCTCTCCCTCCCCCCCCTCTCTCTCTCTCTCTCTCTAACTCTCACTCTCTCTCTCTCTCTCCTCTCTCTCCTCTCTCTCTCCATCTTCTCTCTCTCTGTTTCTCTTTC
>NC_061833.1:4528100-4535600 GCF_019202785.1 Penaeus chinensis
ACGCCCCCCACGCCATCGACACCATGTACTCCTCCACCACACACGGTCGCCGACAATTCCATCTTTGCGCCGGTGGAGATTGGCCCTGGAAGTAAGTAAAATTTGGGTTCATTTGAAATATTGTGTAATGTGATGGCAACCATACCATTGCTTTACATAAATACCATATTGAATAAAATACATCCCTGCTTTTGGAGGACATTTAAAAAAAGAAATTAATGAAGACATTATCATCATCCATATTTTGGAATTGATTTTATTGATTTTCTCAAGGAACAACATGTATTTCATTACAGTTCCTTTAGTTCATGCTAACAAAGTAAATATAATGTAATATTTCAGTAAAATAGCAAGGAAGCAGATTTATTTCTTGGAACTCAGAAATGAAATCCAGCATTTTGCCCATGCTTTAGTAAAAGCAAATACAGTGTTTCATTAGTCATTAATAAAAGCTACTGCTATGATTTGATTATGAGTAGAATATCATTGAAGCTTCATATTTTTTTTCATTAGGAACCAGTGAATCAGTATGAGTTATTAACAAAAATAAAGTCCATATTGTTGTAATATTGTAAGCTCATCCTCTGGGCAGGCAGCAGTGAAGCGTTTGGTTTGCTTTGGTTATGAAACTGAATGAGATTCAATCTGTATCTACTGCAATAGTTGGTGAAGTGACATTTGGTTGCTCAGTGCAAATGGGAACTGGTGTAGCTTTTCTTGGAAAATTCCTTAATATTTATGTCTTCAGTAACTGTTGTAAGTGTAGATAATCTTTATTTGATTGAAATGGTGTTCTTCATGAGGCTGTTCCTGTATGCATAGTGTTGTTACTAAGAAATATTAAATATTTATTTATTTAATGTGAATACTTATTTGGAGTTTTTGGACAAGTATATAGAAAAACAGCCTTTCAGTCTACTCATCTGTTAATTAAATTTAAGGAATGCAGGCGAATGGCTTTTTGTTGATATTTATTTTCTTGGCTTGTCATCAGTGTCAATTTTAAAAGTTACTGATGGATTGTTAAAAAAGAGGTATTTTGCCTATAGTCTAGGGACCTGTTGATAGGATTTTAATGGGTGAATCAGGTCCCAGCAAGGATATTGCATGTAAGTAAAGGATTCATCAGAAGTACAATCTATGTAGAAAATGGTCTGCAAGATAATTTAGCTTCACTTAAAAACACTTGCTAGACAGTTTTTGGCACTGGTTAAGGTTTACACCATAAGTGCTCAAGTATTGTCTTATCCTGTAGATGCAATAGGAGGCAGCTCCTTAGAACATCGCAGTGGGAATCACAGTGGGTACCCAGGAGGTGCAGGGCTGCCCCCCAGCAGACACCCTCTGCCACCATCAAATCCACATCCCCCACCACCGCCAGCATCACCTCAAGCACTACCTCCACCATTGCCGCCTCGAGTGCGAAAGAGAGAACCATCTGTTGGAGATACTTCTCCAAAGGTAGGTCAACTTGCCTTTTTTCAGTTTGGGTATTAATGTGTGAATCTTCAGGAGGTAATGTTCAATTATTATGCAGAAAGTTTTGTGTTGACATCTAAAGAAAATTTTCTTCAATAAACTCCTTGACAAACAAACAAAATAATGATGTTGCTTGTTTTACTACTTCATATTGATGATTTATACTTATACTAATTATTTTGAGGGTACACTGGGAATATTTAGATATATGTGTTTGCCTTTCAGGTGAAACAGGCCCAAGATGCCCCAGAGTTGCCTCCAAGAGACGTCTCCCCGCCCCCCATCCCCCCACGCACGGCCACCCTGCCCCGCATGACTTCCTCAGGGGGCCTTCAGCATGGCCCCACGCACCATCACCATGCTCCATCGGGACATTCCCTCTGTAATGTCAACCTCCATCATCATCCATCACATCATCATCATGGCCACCATCACCGGCCCAGTCCACCTTCCCTGCTTGCCCCACCACCCCCTGTCCAGCAGTACCACCTAGACCCCCCTCCTCACAGGCGCAACAACTCAGTGGACCTTTCGTCGCCTACGCCTATGGCAAGGAGACATACAAATGGACCTCAAGCAGGTAAATGACCTTCTGGGACAGGGAAACATCCAGTACTGTCAATTTTGTTCCATGATGTCAATGGGTTCTTTAGTTACACTGTTGTACCCCTTTGATGCCAGGTACATGTGCTGCCCATTTTGTCTTGGTTCTGTTTATTTGATTTACATGCAAATGTCTCCTCATTTGATTGAGTCACAATGGAGTCAACAACAAGGCCAGCTACATCTCACTTGTTTACCCCATTTATTGAATTTTGGGGAAAGGAAGATTTTATTGGTCACTATCATAAGTTCACTGTAATTTTGTTATGTTAATTTTTTTTACACATAGATGAGTATACATGCAAATAGTCACAAAGAAGTTATTTATTAGGCCAACATGACCTTGCCTATTTACACCATTCCTTGAATTGGTGGTAAAAAAGTTATTTTTAATACTATGATTATATTTTTGATATTATTACTTTAATGTTTTGAACAGTACCATAATAATATTTGTTATGAAAATTCAAGGAGTAGGGTAAACAGGTGAATTGATGGGCCAAGAAACTGACTTTATGATAACTATAAGTGCTGAGTCACCAGGCAGTCAGTTATTAATCCTACCTGTCTCACCTGTTTACCCTTTTCCTTGATTTTTGGAAAGCTTTGTTTGTATGATTTTATTGTTTTTTTAATGTTATTAATATTTTAATAACAATCTAATAATCATAATATCAGTAAGAATAACAACAGTAAGATAAATACACTTTTCTGCAAATTCAAGGAATGGGGAAATCAAGTGCAGTCACTAGAGCCTACTGATAGACTCTGGTTGCTAAGCACATGTGGAGCCATCTGTATGTAACAAAATTCACAAAAAAACTACAGGGGACAGTACATAAATCCAGAGTAATTGGGTTAATTTAAAAAGTATTTGTTTTATTTGATTTTATTAATATGAATTTATTAGTAGTATTAATGCTATTAGTGCGTTATGTTACTTTAAATTTGTAATTGAATCACTATTAATATTATAGTATCTCTGTACAGTCAGTCCTATGTATTTGTTGCATACACTATAATTACACATCCAAATCCCACACTTTCACCAGATTTAAAATGGGTTAAAATTTTCCACAGCATTACCAGGAAGCAGCATGAATGACACTGCAGCTGAACCCAATGAGCACCCGCCCACGCCACCACCCAGGCTCGCCTACCGTCACACATTCTCCTTCTCGTATGACCAGCACCACTCCTAGAGGAAAGCAAATCATCCCATTTTTGAGTGGGTGCAAGACCTGGCCACATAGGAGCCCTTATCACATATAAACCCAAGATTTGTTGTGGCTTCTGACTCTTGCTTTTTTTTTTTTTTTATTCTTTCTTTCTTTTTTTAATTTTTTTTTTTTTTTACTTTTTTTTAAAACATATTTTTCCACATCTGCCAAAAATATTTTATTTTTTATAATTTTTTTTTTTTTTGCTGAACCCATATTTCAGACATACATATTTTTGTTTGTTTATTTGTTTGCATATTAAAGAGAAAAATTAGGGAAGATTAAACAGAAATATTGTAACACTGCCAAAGACAGTTTTGCTACTTTCGAGCTCTGTGACAGTGCCCAGTGTTAGAACAACTGCAAGGCATATTTGCTTAGTTCATTTGGTATCTGTAGTTTATTGGGAGACGAGCATGGAAATGTGAGTGACAATCTAGGGTAATAGAGCAATTAATTCTCTGCCAAGAGAGTGTTATCTGGCTGTGAAAATGAAAACTTGTATGTTGATGCTGTATTAGAATTTTCTTCACAAAATTTAGCAAGAAGTGACTTTTTCTTTTATTTTTTAGCATAGAGGGATTACGATTACTAAGAGACTTTTCAACAACATTTCAGGAGAGAATTTTGAAGATAGGTAAGGGTGTTGTCTTTGATCAAAAGCCAACAAGTATGAAATATATTTTGTGTCAAGAAAAAAAAAAAAAGTAGTATCCAAATTTCATAAAAGTAATTTTCTACAACTCGTGAAAGATGTTTCTAAGCCTTTAAGTCACTAGATCTTCCTTGGGTAGATGAACTTTGGCAGTTATTTTACTTCTTTCCACTAGTGGTTGTAGAAAATGCAGTGAAACACTTTACATTCACAGGATTTTCAACAAGCTATTTTGTATGGAAGAAGCATAAACTCATTTGACATGATGAACAGTTATTGCTTATTTTGTAGAGATTTAGATACATAGAGTTTCCTTTTAAAATGGTGAAAAAACAAATCCAAGGGTTATTTACAAAGAGAACATCAAACAGTACTTAAAAAAGAGCATTTAGCTGTTGAGGTTTGTTTCTGTAAAAAAAAAAAAAAGAAAAAAAGAAAAAAAAAGTTTTGCTTTCTTGGTAGGACAAAAAAGACGATACAACTTATAGGTAATTTATCCACCTCTATAAATTTGATAATTGTATGAGCATTATGTCATAGACTATATAGTTACTAATCACTATAAATAATTTAATATATTGAAGTATTTCCAAGAGAGGTGATATATAAGGAACCTGATCTCTATATGATGTTCGTTTAGATTTTCAACACAGTTAATCCATGTTTAAGTTTGTATGACACTTCATTGATGATAATAGTTTTGCAGTGAATTTCGTCTATATTTTGCTACTAATAATACACTGAACTTTGGTGGGTAACAAAGTGTACAGTTTTCCACTAGAGGAATTTTTGTTGCTCTAGGTTTTTAGCATTTCTTATTACCCCCCAAATAAGTTATGTCATGGATCTTGAATAGTTTTTATAGAAAAGTCATGTTTTGTAGTTCATATTCAATATATTTGACCTTTAGCTTAACTTGAGGAATGTTCAAAATATGTAGATTTGAAGATTAAAAAAAAAACAAAAAACAAAAAAAAATAATAGTAAGCCAAACTCAGTACCTATACTTCAACAAATTCTCCATTTGAACAAAGATGTATTATGATTAGAAAAGAAAATTGAGTCATTCTAAATTTTTAGAGTATGTAGTTGTTGCTACGCTCAGTTTACAGTAGGCTCGTGTACAATTTACAGTTTACATTAAATGGTAGGTTAAGTTTGATGCAGTTGCTCAAAATAAATAATAATCATCTTTAGCTGACATTAAAATTTAGGTATAGTACAGCTATTGATTATATGATAACTTCAAAATGAAGAAAGTTTAGGTTTTCTTTAGTATCTTGATAACAGGTTCTTATTTGTCTAATTAGTCAAAGCATTTCCTCCCAATAATGGTTCACTGTTTTTTTTTTTGTTTTTTTTTCTCTCTCTCTCTCTCTCTCTCTTTCTCTTCTGATATATAGGTTCTTTGGTCATGGTTATATAAAGAGATAAGAAATGGTTATACATGATTATGTGCTATCTATAAATTGGTTATTACCTTTTAGGAGTTCAATCTGAAAGTGCCTAGTGTAATGAGCATTCCAACGAGCCATAACATGTGAACTAATTGTATATTAAAGTTTGTGTCCAGTTGCTGCTGTTACAGCAAATGTCTGCCAGGCATCGTCACAAAGTGTGCAGCTTTTTGTTTATATTTATTCAGTGTATGCTAATTCCTTGTATACAACTTCAGTGTTCTATCACAGTTTCATGCAGACTTGGGATCAATAAAGTGGTTCTTTACTACCCATTACTCTAGGTGGTCTGAAGGCCTTTGTGAAGGGAGATGCCACTCAGAACTGACCGTCACCCAGGCTTGCATGATATAATTTCCAGGAAGATGTTCTTGATATAAATTAGACTGGGTCGCGTTTCATGATTACAATTCTTGCTTTTAAAGCTATGCCTGATTTGTGATAATATAAATAAGAGAACTATGTTAACTCATTAGAATGTTGAGGTGGGGAATAGTTAAGAAAAGCAGTGGGTGAGGAAGTAAACTATATATCATCTAGTCAGGGCAAAATGGCAGTGTGAGGCTAGTAAGGCTGGGTCCACAATCAGTCTTTGTGATTTCCGGTGCTCAGCCATCATAATTGTCTTCATTCTTCAGTAACTATCTGCTCCTAAAGTGCACACTCAGTATTAGACATCCCATAAGTACTGACAAGTAAACACCATGGATCGCTGAACAGAAAACTCGGCCGAGTTTGTGGTCGGTCTATTTTTTATTTTTTTGGGGGGGAGTGTGGTCCCCTCAAGTTGCAGCAGTACTTGGAAATATTAAAGAGAAATTGAGTAGTTTCTCAACTGAGGTAACACAGGGGCAAGAGATTACAGCTGTGATGTGTGTGGGGGCAGACTACCGGCACTGGGGGATAAGAGTCTTCATATGCACTCACTGTATGTATGGGCAGTCTCTTTTTAAGAATCATTGTGGTATATCATGTTGAAGTAGATTCATTCATATTTGAAAGGAATTTGAGATATGCAAGATACCTGCTAGCTATCGTAGTCATGGTTTGCCAGTACTGCACTGTACTAACCCATGCCTTGTACTGACAGATATCCGAAGTAAGGCATTCATTCCAGGTACAGTGTGGTCTGGAACCATTGACCCATGGAGTGAGATGTTTAGTAAATATAGTTAATGCTGGTAAAGTCCCACAAGCACAAACCAAGCCAGAGTTGCCCCCATGAAGGTAACAATTCCATGCTGTGTAAAGATTCCTATTGTATCTTGTTACAAAAGACAGCGAAATAGTTTGTAGCAAGATTCTGTACATATTTATATATTTGTTAACAATAAGTCCTGTAATAACATCAAATTAGTCAGACAGTATTGGTGTTTTATTAATGCAACCTTATTATAAAATTGCCAGTATCACAGACGTGCATTATTACATTCTAATAATACAAGTTTCAGCAAGTTTCTTTTTAAGAAGCCTAGTTGAAAAATAAAAGCAGTATTTACTACAAGATTTGACCTCTAGCAGCTTCCATGAAATGTGCATCTGAAAAACATTGAACTCACTATGTAGCATCTACATTTATATTTCCTGGCCTATTGAAGTGATTACCTATATTCTACATGAACTACAGGATTGTCTTTTTCTTCAAGGTTATATCAATGAAAGAAACAATATTGTGGAATGTTTTAATAAAAGTGGAAATAAGCACAGAGTGCTAAATTATAAAAGACAAGATTGCAGCATTAACTAGATCTATGGAATGATGAGATTATAATTTGCAGTATTTATGGGCTTCTGCTGAACAACATTAAAACAACCTGACATGCCAAAGATCCAAACTTTATATGAAAATCAGTCCTAAGATAAGAACTGCATCCCATTCATAAATCTATGCATATTCCTGAAGATGGTCCTTTGTGCTATTTTGCAGTTTTTTAAATGTCCACTTCTGGATTCATTGAATATCTTTTATAATAAGCAAACAAATATAGATAACACAATTAAGATTCATCGCTGGCAATTTTGATGCTAAGATGATAACAGACCAATAAAGAAGCTAATCCACATTGCAGATTTAAGATATTAATTC
>NC_061833.1:4540600-4550600 GCF_019202785.1 Penaeus chinensis
CTCTCTCTCTTTTTCTCTCTCTCTCTCTCTCTCTCTCTCTCTCTCTCTCTCTCTCTCTCTCTCTCTCTCTCTCTCTCTCTCTCTCTCTCTCTCTCTCTCTCTCTCTCTCTCTCTCTCTCTCTCTCTCTCTCTCTCGCTCTCTCGCTCTCTTTCGCTTTGTGTATGTACATGCAGTTCTACATGTACATGTGTGAGATGTTTATATGTTTGCATTTATTTACCTATCTATTTATTTACTTCAGAACACTAAATTTCAAAACCCCCTTTGTAGGTTTGTATGCAAATTTATGTATTAATATTTTTTCTAATATATTTCAGAATGTGGTATCAACACTGAGCAATCATACCACAACATACAAAAAAGAAAGGAAAAATCTACAAGATGCAATCAATGAAAACTGCTTTAATTTAGTGATGAAAAATGTTCCTGCTTAATTCACATATTCTCTGGATCTTGAACATATTAGAATAATTTTCTTAAAATGCTAAAATAGTGACTGAATGTTTTTTCTTCTACAATAAACATTCTTTTATAGTATGTATCCAAGCAATCCATGAGATCGACAAACTCATGTGGAGAAAAATCAAGGAAACAAAATACTAGCATTTATTCTTTCAATCTGGTTGACTGCAGCTCATGATCTTATCAAAGCAAGAAATTGTATATTTTCTTAGAGGATAATTTAATTTTACCCAAAAACGCAACATATCAATCCTTACACAACACGCAAGCCCTTATAAAAAACACTCTTGATACTCACATCCTTTTTGTCCTTGTTCTTATCAATATCCTTCTTTATATCTGTCAAAAGCTGGAAGGATATGTTATCATTTATGGAGTAGACTAGGATATACCCATCTGCCACCGCATGATAGTGCTGAGGGAGGGTCCTATTCCGTGCATCAAGACCACCTGTGTCATAAAACCGCAGCTTCTCACGAGTCCCTCTCTCTGTCTCTACGATTCCAACATATGTGTCCTCCAGAGTCGGTGCATATTGCTGTCAAATTTAGAGAATAGACTTAGCAAAGAAATACTGCTGCAAGCATAACACTTACTTTGGATGCATTATCCCATTCATTATTATACTGACATCAACCATTATCATCATCATGGGCACATAATATCAACTTTGAGCATGTCTGATTCCTCATAACAAAATGGATTTAAAAGTCTGCTCTTAAAATTATGCAAGACTTTTGATTGCTGTTACAACATTCCTCTAGTTCAGAAGACATTGCTTACCTTATTGGTAATAGGGTTGGCATAGATAGCCCTCTCCAGTATGGACGTCTTCCCCGTCCCCTTGGCTCCCACTACGACAATGCGGGATGTTCGGCCCATCACATTCCACTGAAAGTGGTGGGTAAGATTCATTAAACATCTTGGCCTTATACTAAGTATTTTCTATATTAGAGGTAGGAAATAATCATAAATACATTGTAAGATAGGCTTTCACAATTTTTGAGTTAGTATATACTATTCTTACCTAAGCTGCTAAACTAAATCCATTTATCAAACTAAAAATGTTAAATTTCAATGAAACTCTTCCTATAACTTGTGTCATCATCAAGCAGTTTTAAATCCATCTTCCTTTTTGATGCCAATTTCATACATTTTTCTTCACAATTTTTACTACTCTTAAACACCTCATATGACATGCTCTAATTAAAATTGAAGTTACAAGGTACACATTTAAAAAAGCAATTCGGCTTTTCCGACAATAATTAGGTTTGTGTTCTTTATGTCACATTACCTTCCTCATAACTTTCTCTCTATATCCTTTACTCTAGACACAGTATAGGCATAATTGAAATAGGTATCAGTCTTATGTACTTAATGTTGCAAGAGAAAGAAACAAGTCTACTTAGGGAATCTATCTCTAAAATACAAAAAGGGGCTAGCTTTACACATCTCTTTAACCTTCACATATACACCCAAAATATTTGAAACACCCTAAAAATTTTAATCTTCATCTGACAGATTAACTTTTTCTGCAACTATTATGATACTTTTTTAACACCATTGTGATACTTGATCATTTTCAATATCAATGGGCAAAGGCTTCCTTTATGTCAATCTACTCTATATGTGAATACCCATTTTCTCCCAAAACATTCCTGTGTGGTCACTAAACCACACACACACACACACACACACACACACAAACATACACACAAATGTTGAACATCCTTAAACAGAATTAACTACATTCTGAGAGGCCTAAGAAGTCACCTACTAAAGGTCTTGTCGCATGACCAATGAGCAAGTATGGTGATAAAGCATGGGAACGGAGACATCATGAGAAATAAACCCAGATGTGTGTAACCAAAGTACTGACCTTGCTTGAATAGACACTTATAGTAGACAAATAGTGCTTTTCAGCAGTCAGCCACTCGCAGTCTCACACACCAACACCATAAATTAAGGGAAAAAGTCACAGGTAACACCAAAGACAAATGAACAGCTTGATTGCAGAAACATTCCCTCTAGTTTCATTACCAAGCTCGGAAATTGCTGAGTTGCATGCTCAAAAACTACTTGCCTCCTGAACATGTGACAAGATTTTAAGTAACAATGCTTCTGTGAGCTTCTGAATAACAAACTAGAAAGGTTGAAATATTACATACATACAATCTGAAGTATATTATAATTGTATATAGGAAAGAAAGAATAAAGTCTAATAATCAAATAAATATTTAATATACACCCCCCAAAAGATACTAATAAATCTGAAATTGATAGGAGGAAAATAAACTAAAAAGTTTTTGAAATTCCCTGCCAAAACTACTAATACCCACAATATGGTCATATTCTTTGACTAATACCTACCTTGACAAAATCATAAGACTTGAACCATGAAAGAAAACACAAGATTCAGCAACTCCGAGCTTCTACTCCAAGTACAATTTATACAAAACACCAAAGATGCACAACATATGCTGAAAATGATCACAGTAATTCAGATCATCAACTACAGTTCTTACACTGAAAAAAAAGAACCACTCTGTTCTCAGAACTTACCCTAGCATTGCATTTTTTCTATTTGTGCCTTGTCAGTGAGAAGTACCCATGGAGATGACTGTCCGTGGGTATGTAGTAAAGGACACCCATCAACTGAGAACAGGATGAATTAGGGACTCTGACCTTTCTTCCACATACAAGACTAAATTAAACTTGTCAAGTCTAAAATAAGTATAAAACTAACTTGTGCTTGTCCTCATTTATTATGTGTAAAAGACTAATCCATACCTGTTATTCTTTATAATAACTACAAGACTAATTCAAGTCACTGTCCAATGGCTACTGCTAGTGTAATTAGTTCGCAATTCTATATTTTGATGGGCATCTCTCATCCACATCTCACCCCTGCATAAAACATTTCCAAAAGATTTTTACAGTGGAATCTAATAAGTAATACACCACATTAACAATAATCAAATGTACAACAGTAACAGATGATTTGTCACCTACACCAAGGAATAACTGATGATTTTCAGATGATTTTCAAAAACCTTCCTCTTCCTTCTCCACAAATGTTTAATCAGTTATAGAATTACACAATTTTATAGTCTGACAAAAAAAAGAAAAAGAAAGATCCCATGACTTTATTTGAACCAACATGAATGAGGCATCAAAAGTGTAGATAAATTACATAATTAATAATAATACACCCTCAATTCAAATCAGCAACGGAGGACCTTTGGAGCAGGGCCACATGTAAACATATCAGACAAGAATAAAATTAAAGTTAGACAATGACCTGAAAAAGACACAAAATGTGTATACTTCCTGCCATAAGGAACTATTCTTTTTCCTCTTCTGCAATAAAAGCAAGGAGGACAAGAAAGAGATAGAGGGTGGAGGGTAGAATTACAGTGGGAAGAGAACAAGGAGGTGGATGAGGTTAATGAGAAGGATAAGGGCAAGAAGGAACTAGAGGAGGAGAATGAATTGAATATGGTAGAGAAAGAATTTGAGGAGGGAGGAGGGAGGAGAGAGGAAGAGGGAGGATGAGGACCAGGAATAAGAGGAAGATAGAGGAGGAAGGAAGGAAGAAGGAAGGAAGGAAGAAAGGAGGGAAGAAAGGAGGGAAGGAGGGAAGGAAGGAAGGAAGGAAGGAAGGAAGGAAGGAAGGAAGGAAGGAGGAAGGAGGAAGGAGGAAGAGGAGGAAGAGGAGGAAGAGGAGGAGGAGGAAGAGGAGGGAGGAAGAGGAAGAAGTAGGAAAAGAGCCCTAAGCTATGGCAAACTGAAGATGAAATACTTGTAGAAGACTAAGAGTTGAAGTTGTGGGAACAAGAAATAAAGATTGCTTTGCTCCTGAGTTTCAGCTGTATCTTGCCATGCTACCAAGAAGACAATGTTTGTTAGTGGGTGTTAGGGGCCAGAGCCCATCAACCCTCCCCTCACCCAGTCAGGGTAACTTTGATTGTTGAATAAATTTTGTGATGTTTTAATAACCATGAAACATAATTTTCAATAATTGCACACTTGAAGTGTGAAACCATCTTGCAAACTATATTTTTTGCAAACAAACACTCGAAGGGAGAATGAAAGGTCTCATTCTGAGATTATTCACTGTATAGTACCTGAAGCAATGTAGTTGCCCATCCACAGTATTACACTTGCCTAAATATACTTTCCCCATTTTCAAAATGAGTTTTATAATGATCTCTTCTGTACATGAGTACATATTTCAAACTTTGGGTAAAGCTGTTTACTTTAATAATCATTCTTACACATAGATGGCTACCAGTATAAGTATGTATAAATAGCTCCCATGTGGCTAGCTCCAATATAAGTATGTATAAATAGCTCCCACGTGGCAAGCTCCAAGTGGTGTGCCTACGATGGGCCAAGCCCCCACGTCACCCACCATTACTTAAGGCTCAGGATGACCCAGCTACACATGTACTAAGTCACCAATGAGCCAACTACGAGTACTGTCTGTTTCACCCGTTTACCTTTTCCCTTGATTTATGAAAGTGTTTTACGTTACCATATTTTGCCGTTACTAAAGTTTATAACATTATGGTAATTATAATTTCTATAATAAAAATAACACCATCGATATTCATAATATTAGTAAAAAATATATTTTCTTTCTTCTGTAAGGCCACAGGGACTACTATTTGAGTTCTTTGTGGCTAAGCACTAGCAGAGCCATCTATGTGCAGAGACATTTCACAAAAATATAAAAAATGAGCACAGCATTTTCCCCATTTTTTTTTCACTTTCCTCGGCAGCATGTGGTTAATGTCCCCAAAACATCTTAATGCTTTTTACGGAGGAAGAGATAAGGGGAAACTTATCCTGTGACCAAATCTTTGTTTCAAAATTTTTGGAGTAAGATAACAGCTCAAACATACGTATACTACACAAAGCATGTTCACCTAAATTTAATGGCATAAGCATCTAACGACTGCCATGGCCTAGATCTTGGCCCAGGTCCTTATTTGACTAATTTCCAGGGTTGGGTGTGGCCTGAAGAATTTGATAACAAAGATTATTGGCTTACTCTTATTGTACAAATTTACTCTTATGCTAAAATGTCTTGTTTTGCATGTTCTTTATGGCCATTACACTAGTTTTCTCTATCACCCAATTACCACTCTATGATGAGTTACAATGTTCTTTTTAACCAATACATTAGCCTCTCTCTCTCTCACACATCACATGGGGTAATATTTAACAAAGACAGATAAACAAAAACAAATAAATATGGAAACAGATCAAGTTATTAAACGATTTTGAAAAACCGTATGAAATGCCTCTCCCTATACAACTATTTTCTTTACTGTAATCCTAAAATAAATTATATCATAGATTAACATCACAAAATGGTGAACAATAACACACAATAAGTAATAAACTCAAGAAACACTACATTAAAAAATACTTAACTCCATAAAATAGCAACCATATATATTCATACTAGTCGTAATATAACAAGATATCTCACACTTCCGATTTTCACTCAAGACTCCAGGAAAGAAGAGGAAAATCTGTCCTTCCGCCCTACAATTCTTCAAAAAACCTAACCCGAGAAGGCCTCACCTTTCATAAAATCGCTGATAAACGCATTAAATGTCTTCGTCCTTGCGGGGGGGAGGGGCATCAACACAGACGGCGCTTACTCTCGGGAAGACAATGTTATTGACTCGGTTTCCCTTCACCTCATGTGATCTGCTTAAAAGATTGTTTTACTATTTACTTTACATTTACGTACAAGCCGTTGGAGGGACGGAGAGTTTATATTTATATAAGAATGAGGGAAATAATATGCACATATACTAACACATGATTTATTTTTTAAATTTTATCGGAAATTTCATGCCTACACGATTTCAAGCTATTTCAATATCACTTGTTACCAAGCTGTATTTCTACATACATATACATCTGTATATTTTGTAATCTATTGTGTGGGCACGATTCATCAAACAAGGGATGCACAACTGACTTCTGTTGCAGAATGGAAAGTGATAAAAAAAAAAAAAAAAAAAACATATGCGCTTAAATGGTACATGCAAGCTAGATTTCGATATGAAATGTATGTCTATAACTAATCAAATAAATATGTAAGTTCTTAGACATCCATTTTACAACGGAGAGCATCATTAACATGCCATTTTTTTCAATTCAGTAAAAATAAAATACACACTACAAAAAAAAAAAAAAAAAAAAACTTGAAAATATTCAGAATTCTGGGGGAATCGGGGATATATAGATCAAGGCATTCAGTAAAACTAAAAAAAAAAAAAACGAATATTCTATGCAAACATGCACGTAAATGCACAATGTTCTTTTCTCAGAACAACTGCCTTTAGCACCTCTTAAATCTCACCATGCACTGCTATAATTTTGTTCCGCACATTTTCTTTTGGCACGCTTATGAACCTAACATCCTGGATTGCAATGACACTTTTTCTTTCTAAAGAATATATATATGTATATATGTATATATGTATATATGTATATATGTATATATGTATATATGTATATATGTATGTGTATATATATATGTATATATATATGTATATATGTGTGTGTGTGTATATATATATATATATATATATATATATAATCAACGCGCTTTATTTGTTTTCCCTAATGCATATATATACCGGTATATATATATATATATATATATATATATATATATATATATTGTCAAAGCGCTTTCTTTGTTTTCCCTAATGCCATTTATTCACCCACGTAACCTGCAACTCTGTCCACATCATCACTGCGGTCTTCATTGCCTTTATATTAGTACGTTTCCTCATCTTCAACCACTCGTTTCCGTTAATATTTTGTATTATGTATTTTGTTATGTCTTTTGTTGTTCAGCCTGTTTTTATGTTTTTTCTTTCTCTTTTTTTACCTCCACATATTCCTTTTCGTTTGATCAGTTCGCATGTAATTATTTTCCCAGGTGCACTCCACCACCCTTCCTTGGCGCTTTTTATAGAAGCAATTCACAATAAATGTGAGTAATACCCCTTGTTGACAGAAAACAAACAAATAGGAAAAGCGTTTCACCCCACTCCTTTCAGTTTCAGACTTCCTTTAATATCTATACGTTTTCCCTCAGTCTCAACCTGATTTCCCCTTAATTCACTTATGCTGTTACAAACCGCGAGATAGACTGTGAAAAGACAGTAAACCTTACAAAAAAGAAAAAGAAAATACAAGAAAAAAACAATGTCACAGTACACCTCTGGTTTCCAGGGTCACGAGTATACAGAGATTTCTTTAATTCTGTTACTTTGGTCTCATTATCATAAATCGTATGGTGAATTCGCTCTGATCCCCTATTTTTTCTTAAACTCTAATCGGTATCTTTACCGTTCTGCCGTGCACACCAAGGTGAAACAATGTTTCCTGGTGGGTGTTGGGAGGCCGAGCCCCCCATCATCCTTCCCCTCGGGCAGTGTGCGAAGGGATTATAGCCGACTGAGAAACATTTATCACTGACTACCCTCACTGCTGTTGAGATGCTTGGGTTGTCTCCCTAATTTTCTCTAGACAAAAGAACAAACTACCAAGTTGGAAATTCCAATAAAGACCTGATGAGATCTAAGCTTCTGCTCCCCGCTCCACAGTGGAACACGTGTTCGTCACAAAGAAAAAATACTTCAAGAAGGGTAGGTCTGCAAAGTATTCCTCAGCAGAAAAAAAATCAGACTGGCTTGTACCTCTTCAGACGATATATGGTAAATGAATTTGAAAGGTTCACGCCCTCAGGAAATGGGTGAATTGTTATGGCTATGTTCATACAGAACCCCAGTACATGAGGAAAGCTAGATGTTCTAAGTGTGACTCGACACTCTTTCAAACCGAAACTGCACCGTTTTCGCTTTAAAAGGCATTGGGAAACACCTAATGTCAGCCCACAACTAGGCCTATGTTATCAGAGAGGGAGAGCAAGGAACTAAAAATGATGGTCCAAAATAATACAAATGCATGGAAGACACTTATAAATCAAGTTCTCCAAATCAAAACAAATATGTGTTTGAGAAAACATATCCCCCACACATCCCACTCATACCCAGAACAGCAAATGAAGATTTGCACGAATACATTTTATGGTTCTAACAAATCACAAGAAGGGAGTGATGGTGTAGCGATAACGATGAGAAACCCCACACAAACTCGACAACAGCATGGCCTCTACCCTCTTGGCAGTCGAAGTTGACACACGAAAAGGACACATTACACTGGCCACACTGAGCATTCCACGGCGAAGATCCTGCAGTCCAAAATATTGCATATTGCTCCCGAAGCACAAGGAACCAACGTTCATCATGGGAAGCTTTCAGGCAAATCAGACTTAAAGCCCCCGGGTTAGGTCTTTCTACTCTATAAATTTGACTTTCTCGATTAGTCTGCATGTTGTTCTTCCATTTTAGTAGCATTTCATGTTTGTGTACTAAAATTCCATTGACTTGGCCGATGAGCGAAGAAGGGAACTAATTTCGGCACCTTTATATCAATATTGCGACGTAATTATGTCCTTCCGCGCTTTAAATTTGACTTTCTCGATTAGTATGTTTTAAGAGCATTTCATGTTTGTTTACTATAATTCCATGTCCTCTAGATTAACCCTGAAACCCAACCATGTTTAAGAACCCCCGAGATAGACTCAACACTCCTCGGTCCACACACATCAATATATATCACACAGCAACACCTAACACACTCATTGCAACTACACTACTTTTCAAGAGATGATGTCACATTTAGCGACCACTTCTCGGTCATTTCAAAACTATACATAGCCCATCATGGTTTCAACACAACTTCGACAAGCATTTAGATACGCAAATTGGAAGGGGTTCACAAAAACACGTCAAAACGCACAAGTAATTGGTCTCGAGGGCCAACCCACAGACATAATCAACATCCACCGTGATCAGAGATACACACAGGACTGGCCAACATGCCCAAAACAAGACACAAAATCATCCTACACTAACCAGTAACCTACATAGTTCACGAGTTTAAAAGTAATAAACAAACTAGACTGGCGAATCTGGCTACAAAAACAGTCAGTGCGAGAGATTTTGGAGCTCTCTATGGAATCGGACAGGCAGACTGTCATGTACGTGCAAAGTAAACAGAGAAAGGCTGACTAGACAGAGCAAGGGTTCTTAACATGGAGTCCATGGACCCCTAGGGGTTTCGTGGATGGGTTTCAGGGGCTCCGTGAGGATCAGAAAAAAAATTATATTAGTTTTTTTTTTTTTTTTTTTTTTTTCTTTTAGGCTGTTTACTGTAAAGTTTAATAATACTCTGTAACTCATAATGTTGAAGACAATTAAATCTCAATAAATTGATGAATAAATAAACATTATACATATTATAACCAAAGTTGCGTTTATTTGACGCCACACTCGATTTCCTACTTACATAAGTCAATTTTTTAGGTCGCCAAGGCTCTGCTTACATCTTGTCATGATGCCATCCGGACACGCGATTCGTTCGGATGAGTAAAGC
>NC_061833.1:4555600-4558100 GCF_019202785.1 Penaeus chinensis
GAGAGCCCCGAGGCGGTAGTTGACGGTGACGAGGACAAGGTCGCGGGCCAGCAAGCGCGCGGCGCCGTGGGACACAGCCGAGCCCCGAAGGAAGGCGCCGCCGTGGAAGAACACGAACACTGGCAGGAGCTCCTTCGAGTCCTGGGCGTCGACTTTATCAGCATCGTGATGCACCAAAGAAGGAAAAGAGGAACCACATGAATGTGTTAGAAAAAAAATATTTTTAGGCCTTTTTCTGTGGATAAACCGTTTTGCTTTGGGAAGGCAGTCTTACCTGGCAACTTCGCCGTGTACACATTAAGATGGAGACAGTCTTCGTCACCCAGTACCTGCCTCGCCGTTGTGTCGTACTGCGGGCAAATCGCCTTGAATTCGGAGGCGTCAAGCCGACCGGCAGGCCAACGGTCCTCCACCTCTACAGGTTCCGACCACCGCAGATCCCCAACGGGCGGTTTCGCGAAGGGTATTCCTCTGCAACGGTTAGCAAGTTGCATGCGTTTCGGAGCAGTATAGGTTTATGTTTCGCATATGATTCCCTCTGTTTTGAATAAGAGGATGTAGTTGGTGTGTCTGTGAGTGGTACTGATACTAGTATGGGCCAGTAAAATAATACTTGGTTAGGGATGTGCCTTGGGAACCCACGCATGCCAATCTCATGTATGCAAAGCTAAAAAAAAATTAATCCACGTGATGATATCCTGCGATGTGTCGAATACTTTAAATCACGTTAACTCTTGCTCAATTTCCGACACTGCATCATGACAGAATCTGCCAAAGAGCGAGATAAAACATAGGAAAAAAAACTGACGTCGCTCCCCGTAACGAACACAACGTCGATGACAGGGGAGTGCGCTGACTACCTGAAGGCGTAGTAGAAGGTGTGCGTTCGATTCTGGCCGATGGTCTCCTCCTTCCGTCCAGATATCGTGCCCAGGCTCGTGGTGTGCTCGATGGGCGTCCATACTTCGGGTTCTAGATTATAGAAGTAAGTTTATTATAAGCCACGCGTGATGATTCTCGATTATGATTGATTAGTCTGTTGTTTTTGTTGATATCCTATCGCTGTCTGTTTCATATTTAGACGAAAAGGAAAAAAAAAAAAGAAAGCCAAGATGAAGAGAAACAAGAAGAGAAAGAAAAAAGATACGAAAGAAAGATAGTAAACGTTATCTGCTTATCTCCTCACGGGACTTGGCCGTGATGACCTTCGCCATGGAGGGCGGGGCGCTCTGGGAGGCGGAACCGCACACTGCCACGATCACGCCCATCGCTGCCGCAAGGAGGGCGGGCGTCGAGGCGGGCGAGGAAGGCATGGCGGGCGCTTTTCTCAATCGCTCGTCCGCGAGGCCTTGGGGGACGAGGGAATTAGTGAGCTGTTTTTTTCTGGGTATGCCATGGTTTGTTTAAAGAATATATATATATAAAAAATATCAGTTTTAGTATATGTATACACACATATATATATATATATATATATATATATATATATGTGTGTGTGTGTGTGTGTGTGTGTGTGTGTGTGTGTGTGTGCATATACATCTCTCTCTCTCTCTCTCTCTCTCTCTCTCTCTCTCTCTCTCTCTCTCTCTCTCTCTCTCTCTCTCTCTCTCTCTCTCTCTCTCTCGCTCTCTCTCTCTCTGTATACACACACACACACACACACACACACACACACACATACATGTAGTTGCCTGGGTTGACAGGGGTGGCTGACCCATGATCCTTCCCCAGGGGAGTAGTTGTTTAGGTAATCATTGTTGGTGGTTCTCAGCCCACCATCGTATCTACGATAGACTCCCCCCTACCGTATTTAGGTTTGACTTACCCAATATATACAAACCCGAGCAAGTGCACACAAACACACACACACACACAACGCTGGCCGTGTGTCTTCCCGTATTGGTTCCATTACAGTTACACTCCATAGGGTTGGGTAAGTGCGTTTAGGCTGGATTCAGAACGCTTTTGGATGCATAATAATAGATGGCACATTTTAAAGAAAATCAGACTATAAATGGTCACTCTTGGAGTAAAAAAAATATAGGATTAGGTAAAAGAAAACTCAAGGTCTGGTTTGCATAGATTCCCAAGTAGTGCACGTTGGCCTAGTCAAAAGGGGAGCAATCCGTGAGTTGAGACTGGCCACAGCGAGATAAGGAAAGGGGAGTCTGGGAGTCTTGCTCATGTTGCGATTTTGTTGCTAGATTTTGCAATTTTGGTGTTTCTCGCCTTCAGTTTAGGGTTTTTGTTTTCATATAAGAATTTAATAAAGGTGATGCTGATTTCTTAGTCAGGTTTAAATTGATTTAGTAGCAGTAAAGATAAAGAAACTGCCTGAAAGCCGAAGTCAACAATAGGGTAGCGCAGTCATCAACACATTTTGAATAACTTAAACCGTCTCGCGTAGGTACCAAAGTTCAACGTGTTGTGAGTTTGGCGAACGACGTTATTGGTTGTCGTAAACGCTGATTGGCTGCTGAATGCACTGCCAGGCATAGAG
>NC_061833.1:4563100-4568100 GCF_019202785.1 Penaeus chinensis
ATTAAGGAAACAAATATTATTTTAACGACAACGTTCGTTTGACCTGTTCAGTAATCAAGATTTATCTGCTAGGCCAATTTTAAGTAATCTAACTTGAATGCTCACAATTCCTAAGTTAAATGTCTTTTTTTTTGTTTTACTGAAGACTGGGATAAATCTGGTTCAAACTAAATATAATTGACAATATATATACACATTTTTTTCTATGAAATCAAACGTAAAGCTAAAATCTTGATTATAAAATCGAGCCGTTTAGTTTACTGTCTATAACAATGAAATACATCTAACATGAAACCTATATACATTTAGTTAATTTCCAATTGAGTTTATTTAACCTGCTATAGTAAAATCAAATTCATACTTGGGGAGGGTGAGAAACATTTAAAACAGATGTCTATATTTTTCCTCAGCCACGTAGCATAAAAAAAGGTTGCCACATGGACCCGTAATGAGGCGTAAATGGAAATTTTTGGATTATTCTTTTTTCATGTTGTAAGTAGCATTTCATTGCAGAAGCCATATCGTTTTATTTCCTTGTAAAGTGTTTTGATTACTATTTAGAATTACGTTTAGCATTTTCTATGCGGTGTATTGTTTTGCAATTACAACTGTGTAAAACTATTTTAGCAATATTTATTCAGTTCATTGTCTTGACAAAGTACATCTTATATATATATATATATATATATATATATATATATATATATATATATTCTATCGTACTATTGAAGTTTTCACATTATACCTTGTATGTGCAGTTAAGGTTAATTAAATTTTATTTTTCATCAAGCCCTAATGACGTTTTTCATTTCGAACTTAAAATTGGACCATAATACCATAAATTACTTAGAATTAAACAAAATGCTTCATCAGAAGGACGGGTATATCGCTGCTAATAATAATCATGATAATGATAGTGATAACAATAATTATCATTAATGTAATGATAATGATAATAGTAATGCTGATGATATTAACGGTTATGATAATAACGATAATGATAATAAATCATTACGTTAATAAAAGTGTTCATAACAATAACAACAACAACAAACAATGACAATAATGACAGTGATGAGAATGGCAATATTCATTATGATATCAATAACAGTGCTAATGATAACAGTAACAATGATAATAAGAATAGAATTATATGTTAGATTACATGATAATGATCACTGACATAGTGATATAGATAATATCATTCAAATAAGTATGTGACAATCATATCAAAATGGCGACGATAATGGCAATCAATAGGATGGTAGGAATAGCCCTGCTAATATGAACGTTATCACTAGGACTGCAAGTAAAGATAATAACATTAATAAATCACCATTATTACTACCGTTTTTATTATGTTACGCTGTTAAAAATGAATGATATAAGTATCATTGCGTCATCTGTTTTTACTAATTGACGCAAATGTTGCATACGGAATTATATAAAATGACCGATTGAATCAAAATAGATGGAAAGCAATGGCGATAAATATAATTATAACTGGACATCAAATAATTATTGTAGATATAAAGTGCTTTCCGGCATCTTATTTAACCTAAGCCAAACGGGAACCGATACGAACACAAACATGATAATTCTTCGTGCTCTTTTATTCATCACAAAATTGTATCATTCACTTCTGTTTAAATACTACTATATGTAATTTTAGTTACACAACAGTCAAGAAGATATAAAAAGAGCTCTTTGAAAAATGTTCTTGAATGATATGTTCATATTGTAACGATTCATCACGAGAACTATCACTTACTTGACTGAGGCGAGGTTTATCGTGATAATATTAGGAATAATGGAATAAATCGTAAGGAAAATCATGATGCTGATAAATTTGTAAAAACGGTGATGATAATGATGATAATGATAGCATCATCATTATCATCCTTAATGACTGTAATTATGATGATAAGAAAAACAATATTAGAATCAAGTATCATTATTGTTGTTCTGCCATTATCTCTGTCTTTATCATTATTATCCCTTTACTCTTCTTGCCACTTGTTTACCAACATCACCGACACCATTGTATCATTATAACACTTCCCTTTATATCTTTCTCATTACCCTTGCCATCATAATATCACAATAGACATTATATCATCATTAATCCTTATTTTTAGTTGTTGTTTTTCAGTGCGTTGCCAATGTAGGTCTGCTGGTAGGCAAGTATAAAAAGCGATGACGACTCTTTATGCAGATTCTTATCGATTGCTCTTTTTCCCCAACACGGAGGTCGATGCAGAGGCGAGAACTTTTACTTTTTACTCGAGGTGTTATGTTGAAGATCTTGTTATAGATGATCAAGAAAGAAAATTATATGAATGTATACAGACACACACACACACACACACACACACACACACAGATACACACACACACACACATACACACACACACATACACACACACACACACACACACACACATACACACATACACACACATACACTCACACACACACACACACACACACACACACACACACACACACACACACACACACACACACATATATATATATATATATATATATAAAGAGAGAGAGAGAGAGAGAGAGTGAGTGAGTGAGACAGAGACAAAGCAGAGAGAGAGAGATACACAGACAATCGACAAACAGATAAATAAAGAAACAAAAAATGAGAATCGAAGGGTTTGAGAAAGAAAGGAAGAGAAAAGGAGTAAATCAGACAAGAGAGAAGATGAAATCTAGAGAGCGAGAGGGAAAAGCTCTCGGCACCTAGGCTCTGTAGAACAATCCCTCCCCCCTTCCCACCAGCCTCGCCCCCTCCACCGCCCTCACATGTTGGCACTATGGGGGACTACTGCATGTTCACCGATTACGTCAGACAGTACAAAGTCGAGGAGCACACCTAAAGCAAGCGACGTGTATTAACCATATCTATATCAATCGCACGAGGAACCAATTCTTATCATCCTGGATTACGAAAGAAAAGCATAGAGCAAGCATATTTCCCGAGATCTTAACCGTCGACCCCCATAGGCAACTCCCGGACAGAAAGATTCCAGGTAAACGTTACTGGTTAGCGGGTCACGCATGGCACCTGTATCAGTCTTTGCTCAATGCCGGCACCTGACACACCTGTTGTGCGTGGCTGGCTGTGTCTGATACCGCATGGACTGGGCTTTTTTGTGTTGATATTTAGTTCATGTTGTGCTAAGGATTCGTTGCGTAGGATATAGCGAGATGCGAAATATGGACTTGTGTCTTTGAATCGTGGTTAAGGCCTTTTATTTTAAATAAATTCATTGACTGTAGTATTCACAATTCATCATGAACATCTTAAGAGTATTTTCTTTGTTCTTCGCCCTGCCTTTGGTTATCGTCTTGTTCGTAAGTAAGACAGAAGGAAGCGAGGAAGGAGACGAAGAGAAAGGTAGAGGAGGAAGGGAAGAAGGATTAAGCCAGTTTCGCAGAGGCAGGATTCTAAACTCAGGTGACATGTGTTACTGTTTATTTTTTTCCCTTTTTATTTATATTGCTATTGTCCTCTCCATCCTCATTATTGTTAACAATGTTAGTAGTAACAGTATAAAAACTTTGGTGTCATTATCACCACTAGTGTGTCATAAGCTCGAGGTCCGCATTTTCGAAAGTATGTGTGAAAAAGGAAGGTTGTCTTATAAATGTGCATATGTTGAAAATGTGTACTGTGTGCATGTCAGTAATCCCACTTATAAGCTGTTTCCAAATAGAAGCTGGAAAAAAATATTAGTGAATGATTTTTAAAAATATGGTTAATTGGTCACCCAGTTAACCGCTGTGAATTCTTGATGCTTATATTCGTGCACTTTCTCGTACCATGTTCAAACAATTAACAAAAGAAAAAGCCTCAACGATGTTTAGAGTATCATTAAAATGGGCTGATGCAGTTTTTATAAAGTATATACCTGACACATTACATTGCGTGCCACGAAGTACAAAACATATATAACGATACAAACGAAATAGTAACACACGTGAGTAACAGATAATTTAGTGAGCATACAGTCAATCATACAAGAGAAAACTATCTAAACACTAATAGCATCACCAACTCCGCTCTTTCGTCACCAGGGGCTCAGACAGTGAAGGCGGATTTGAGGGTCGAGTTTCAAATGGTTGACCTTCCAACCAGCCTGGGCATCATTACGGGCGCGCAGGAGTTCACGGAGCAGCCGACGTCTCCGCCCACCACAGGAAGACCTTACTTTGCCTTCAGGTCAGTGCCATGTGTGTCGTAGTTTAAGGTTTCGTGCTGTCTTTGCCTGCGAGTTCATTTTGTAAGACAGTGGCGGATTTGTGCAACTATAATGGGTAAAGCATCGATGTCCCACTGAATAGAGTGAGTGTTTTGAAATAATTTTTCTACGTATGAATTGTGTTTTTTAAATCTAAAATACAAAATGTGTGTGTAAGATAGTTAATTCCAGGGCACCCGAAAGGCAAAAAAATAGATCACATTATGAAAGTTAAATGGGTTTAATTTACTTCTCTTCACTGTTATCTAGAAGACTTCCTATGATTACATTCACAGGGGAATACCCTTCGCGGAGGCGCCGACGGGGAGGCTGCGGTGGGAGGACCCTGAGGAAGTGGAGGAGGCGCCTTGGCCAGGGGGTCGCCTGGACGCCACCCAGCACCGCCCCTTCTGCCCCCAGTACGACCACGATGCGAACCAAGTCGTCGGCGATGAAGACTGCCTGTTCCTCAATGTGTACACTCCTTTCTTACCGGGTAGAGTAAATTTTCCAGCCTAATTCATGGATATGATGTTAGTTTGCCATCGAATGCATGATACGAATGATCTAAAGTTGCATTAGGGTAATGTAAGGCACTTTACATATTTCCTATATCTTTATTATCGAATTTCGATCTTGATAGAGCTACATCTGATCTCCCAGTGCGATCGAGTAACATACTATGAACAAAGGCTATAGTCAAAGAAATGATAAACTATATTTTCACAGTATATTCGGAAGGA
>NC_061833.1:4573100-4583100 GCF_019202785.1 Penaeus chinensis
ATGTATGCATACATACATATATATATGTATGTATGTATGTAAGCATACGTACACACACTATATTGATCAATTAGGTCGGATATGGAGAGAGATTGGGATTGTGAACCACCAGTGCAGTTCTCCCTCAATCCTAGTCGCTCTCATCCATTACCATAACAGGGGAGAATGGTGGACATGGATAAGGGTGACCGTGGCCTAGGATTGACATAAGCACACACACACACACACACACACACACACACACACACACACACACACACACACACACACACACACACACACACACACACACACACACACACTATGGAAGAAAAACCCACAATGCAAAAACTAGATTTATTGAAAATGAGACTCCAATTTTGAAATCCATCTGGATTCCATCTTCAGGTCTGAAGATGGAAGGTGAATTTCGAAACTGTGGTCTCATTTTCAATAAATCTAGTTTTTGCATTGTGGGTTTTTCTTCCATAGTGTGTGTGTGTGTGTGTGTGTGTGTGTGTGTGTGTGTGTGTGTGTGTGTGTGTGTGTGTGTGTGTGTGTGTGTGTGTGTGTGTGTGTGTGTGTATTTGTGTGTGTGTGTGTTTATGTGTAAATGATTGTAAAGGTGATACATAAATTAAAGATGGTAAAGACGGAGAGGGATATAATAAATAAAGGTTTACATATTATTAATTATACAGTCGAAAAACGATGGAAGTTTTCTAGCTCCTAAAACTTTTGTTTGTCTGAATTACAAAAAAAAAAAAAAAAAAAAAAAATCGGAGTCTATACCGAGGCGTCCAATTTTCTGAAGACGCTCCTCGTAGTAAATTTCCTCGTCTTTGGCCAGGTCTCCCCAGTCTGCCGACGCCTCGACGACCTCGCTGCCAGTGTGGACGCCCCTTGTAGCCGGGGAACCTGTCACCCACTACATTCTCTCCTTTACCCCCGGAATGTCCGCCAGGCCCTACAGAAGCAAGGTGGGTGCCGTGTCTTGATGCCGTTCGACTTGTTACTTGTCTGAATATGGACTGGAGAAATCGCACGACACCGAATAAAGACAAAACTTCTACGTTGCAGGAAAGGAACTTCTGGCGCCAGACTCTGAGCTACGTGAACGAGGCGGCGGAATCCTACTACCCGTGGCTGATCACCACGTGGGTCCTTCTGGCGCTCCTGCTGCTTCTCCTGGTGGTCGCGGCGGGCATCTGCGTGGGCGTTTGGCGTGTGCGGAGGCGAGATAAATACCCACCAAAGGGCTCTTCCTCCCTGACCCTCCGCGCGCGCCGCCCCCGGAACCCGTCGCTGCAGTCTAGCGGTTCGGGAGGCGTGGCGAACGCGGGCGTGTCGTCAGACCCGCACGCGTGAAGGGGCGTGGCGTGACGGGCGCTCGTTCTTAGGCGTCATACTGTCAGCTTTGTCAGCTCTTCCTGAATTATGTTGAACGTTGCTCTATCTATGATAGATAGATAGATAGAGAGATAGAGAGATAGATAGATAGATAGAGAGAGAGAGAGAGAGAGAGAGAGAGAGAGAGAGAGAGAGAGAGAGAGAGAGAGAGAGAGAGAGAGAGAGAGAGAGAGAGAGAGAGAGAGAGAGAGAGAGAGAGAGAGAGAGAGAGAGAGAGAGAGAGAGAGAGAGTGAGGAGAGAGAGAGAGAGAGAGAGAGGAGAGAGAGAGAGAGAGAGAGAGAGAGAGAGAGAGAGAGAGAGAGAGAGAGAGAGAGAGAGAGAGAGAGAGAGAGAGAGAGAGATAACTCTATTATGCATACACCCGTAGAATATGATGTTCTATGCTTCGCAGTATTTGGTGTAGTTAACTGCTGACGGAAAGGTGCTTGTACATTCACAAACCCGTATATATTGTATAATTACATGCATGTGCCTCATGCAACTATCCATGATTTGTATATATTCAAAAACCCATTTGCTTCTCGGGCGTTTTTGTCTGCATTTTTTTTTATTGTATGTTATTACACATACAAATAATGCGCATGCCAAATATTTCCCCAATCTGTGAATACTATTGCCTTATATCTGTTCTAAAAAGACAGAAAAGGAAATCAAATGTTGCTTTTTCTCTCCTAGCTGTCATGTATTTGAATGTGTGTACTAAAGATTTCATCCGTATCTATAGCAATTTTATAAAGACATGGAATAACGTTTGATAATCACATTATTTATCTTTCTAAATAGTTTCCGTCTGTAACAAATTTTCGGTACAGGTGTTAACATCAGTTTACATTCTTTTTGCGTATTGTTCCACAAGGTATGTACAATTCAGGTCATGATTTTGCATCATTTCGTTATCCACCCTGAAAGGCTAAGGAAAAATATTCTGTAAATGCATATCAACTTTCTTATGTTGTACATGATGAATGAGCGAGAGTTGTTTTAATAAAAATATTCGAAAGTATGGTGTAAAATCTATGCAGCATATCAATTCATGTTTTTTTTTTATTGTGCTTGATTTTAATTACTCTATTTCTTATTGCATATTTGTCGTTATTAATGATAAAAATCCTTTTTTAACATAAACAGTATCCACTGGCACAACCAAAGTTCATTTAGAATTCATGACCACAGGATAAAACAGAAACACCGATCTATATTATGATATATTTAATTCTCATATATACAGATTGAAGCATTAAACTGTCCATGGACTAGTGATGTAAATATTAATTCAGAGTACCCATTATGAAGAGAAAATACACACACAAAACGGGACCTGATCTCACTGGTCGGTGACGTAATACTCAAGGCCCTAATCCGGGACCCTGATGATAAATACTGAAATGAGGGACCTCAATCTTAATACTCTGGGTCTCCTCAAAGGTATTATAGTTAGGATCCCTTTGCCTATTATACTCTTCTTCGGGGATCTTCAATATAACTCTGGATCCTTGCGTTACTCAGGGACCTAAACTATAATATCCAGGAACCGTAAGTACTTTACTCTATAATCAGAAGCATAATTCTCAAGAGGTTATGGTAATAACACTCAAGGACTCTCCTTATGATACATAAATACTATAATGTTCTAGGAAAATATGTCCACACGGAAACATCTGTGACAAAAATCAATAAATCAAATTGTGCTTTCGCCATAAATACGCGGCAAACCTTATATATCGAGACTAATCAACGAGCAAAACTTTATATCATTCAACCATAAGACAACTATATTTATATTCGCTTTGAAGGGACAAAAACCACGAAGATGAAATAAACAATGTGATATATATGTTTGCGGGTGTATAAATATATATACACATACATACATACATACATACATACATACATACATACATACATACATACATATATACATACATATACACACACACACACACACACACACACACACACACACACATATATATATATATATATATATATATATATATAATATAATATAGATATAGATACATATACACACATGTGTATATATATAAATATATACACATGTATATAGACATAAACATATAAATAAATATATACAAATATATATATATATATATAATATACATATACATATACTCACTCACACTCACACACTCACACTCACACACACTCACACACTCACTCACACACTCACACTCTCACACTCTCACACACTCACTCACTCACTCACTCACTCACTCATATATATGTACATATATATTTCTGTGTGTGTGTGTGTGTGTGTGTGTGTGTGTGTGTGTGTGTGTGTGTGTGTGCATGTGCGTGTGCGTGTGTGTGTGTGTGTGTGTGCATATATATACACATATACACTATACATATACATGTACATGCACACACACACACACACACACACACACACACACACACACACACACACACACACACACACACACACACACACACACACACACACACACACACACATACACACACACACACACACACACACATATATATATTCATATTCACATACATTGGTAAATATATATATATATATACATATATATATATACATATATATATATATATACACATATATATGTATATACATATATATTTACATACATATGTAAATATATATACACACATGCATAATATTACTGTATGTATACATATATCTGTATATACACACGCATATGCCGATACATGAAAAAATCACAAACATAATGGTTAAATAGATATGTGTTACTGGCTTAAACCAAATCAGGACAGCGTCCGCCGGGCCGGTCCAGGGCGGGCTCCAGGGAAGGCGAGACGTAACAGTGATATATGTACATACTCTGGAGACCGAATCAAGTGTCAGGGACCCCAGAATTAGCAGAAAAAAAAAATCAATATACATATATAATTCTTTATCATATGGAGGCCTTTTACATGTGGCAGGAAATCCTTGTCACTCGATTCTCTTTTGTTTTTTCTTTTGTTTCAGGCGGTTAATCTCAGAATCCACAGGTCCTTTTCGACGCTGCGTGATCTGTGTATAGGATGTGTCGTTTGGAAAGTGTGTATGTATTTTTATATATATATTTTTTATATTTAATTCAAATTTTATATATATAGTTAAATATATTAATCTATTCGTCTGTTTTGTACCTATCTACCTTTGTCTACCTATCGTAACCTTTCTACCTACACTATGCTAGGAATTTTATATCTCTACGTGTGTGTGTGTGTGTGTGTGTGTGTGTGTGTGTGTGTGTGTGTGTGTGTGTGTGTGTGTGTGTGTGTGTGTGTGTGTGTGTGTGTGTGTGTGTGTCTCCATGTGCACTTCTGTGTCAGTGCGTTCATGTGTATTTGTGTTCCGGTGCATTCATGCATAGACATTTATTTGTTTGTGTGGTTCTGTCTGTGTAGGTAATCATTTTTACGTTTTTTTTTTAATATTTTTTACTTTTCCCAAATGAGCACCAATAGCATCACTACTGATCATAAAGTTCATCAAACAATTCGTCACCAACGTGAGTATCACCCATACCGACCTTTGTGTTGGACCGTTTGACTGGTAATACTGCTAGCGTACATATATTTATATATTCATATATAATTCTTATAAGTGACACGCTTCTAAGCCTACTATACTGGAGGGTAGTGTGTGACTGGATGTATACAATACACTGAATATAAAAACAGGCACATTTCTGGCCAAAAATGAATAAAGTCACAAATACAAACCGACAATGAACGTCACTGAAGCGGGCAGAAGGTTACGTCTCGGTTATGTTAATCTGTAGACGACATTGGTACTGATGCACAGCAACACTCTCCATCTCACAGCTGTTTCTGATTACAATATCTCTACGATAAAACAGACGAACGACACTTGTACGAAGGCAACGTCATCATGAACATTATTACAAAAGCTCTCGAAATCGAATTATGAAAATAATAAGAATAAATAATGATAATAATGATATAACGTAATGATTACACGCAACTTGAGGAAAGGCCAAAAAGAGGAGTTTTTCGTCAACTCCGGATTCACGATCACGAACGCGAGCGAGACATCGTTGCAGTCGGCAGATGTCGGATTTCTCTCGCGAACGCAGTTAAGGGACATCTGTGCGATTAGCGGATGCCGGAAATTTTGGGCTAACGTTGACAGAGGACAGCGAATTAGCGAATTTCCGGATGTGTTTACCAACGCAGGGCTTTGATCTGTACAGTTTTGTGCGAGTGCGGACAGGCCCGCTTCAGCGATCCAAATATGTACAAAAACATCCATGAAACTGAGTGTACAATGCATAGGCATGTCGGAGATACTGATGCAACTAAAGCCAATTTACAGGTTGTCGAACGCCCGTGTCCGTTTTCTTCCTGTCTCTTGCCATCTCGAATTTTCTTCGCAATCATTCACTTTCACTTTTCGGATTTAACACCCATTCACACTTCCAGTCTTTTCATAAAATTGAAGAACAAAAACAGTAAAATGATGATGAATTAAATAATAATAAAATGTGTTCGATGAAGTATGTCAGCCCTATATTTACCCAAAGGCTTTACGCGACCTCTAGGTTTTGATGAGAAATATAGTTTTATATAACTTTCACCTTCATTGTCCTGTATATAGTTATGTGTTGTAAAGAAACTATGTAAATAATACATAATAAAAGTATTTATATGAATAAGTCGAAGAATTTAATACATTCTGTAATCAAAATATCTTCCATAGGTAGTCATATAGTAAATGAATGTATGTCTTTATATACACACACACACACACACACACACACACACATCGCATTTTCTCTTAGACTTCCATCGACTTCATAATACACTTACATCCAAATTCACAATGTGCAACGAATCTAACCTTTTATAAACATCGCTGCGCGTATTGTGTTCTGACACTTCGAACAATAAAAAACACAGTGAAAGCTTATGAAAACAATGATATTTTTATCCTTGTGGAAAGCAACGGGAAAATCAAAGAAAAAAGATAACCGAGCGAAAGAATGTGGAAGTTTTGCACAACACTCCGCTTGGTTTCTGTTACATTTTTTATAAGGCGAAATAAATTGTCCATTTCATATTCATCCTGACACTAAATTCCTGAGTATTAATCATACTCCAGATATCATTTCGAGATGGTGACTTAGGTTATGAAAATTTATTTTCTGTATTATCCTCTTGAATTAAGTAGTTTTATCGGAAACATATTGCTTTAATATAGGACTGAATTTCACTATGCCTTCTGATCTTTCTTTCCTGTGCAGCCATTCAATCTTTCAAGTTTATTTTACACAAAATAAAAGAAAATATATATATATTTTTAAACAGTACTTAACCGACCCGTTTACTAATCCCCTCTAAACAGGAACGGAACAGGAACTAAAGTTATTGTTCTTTGGAATATCACATAAAATCAAACCTATATTTGTCCTCGACTCGTACAGCCAAATCTGTGAAGAATGAAACCAAATTGACTTGTTTCCGCTTTAAGGCGTTAAATCACCTCTAAGCATTCTTCTAATCGTTCTCATAGCATCTCTATAGCCACGCCCAATAAAGGTGGACTTTTCCCACACTCAAAACAGCAGTAACTTCTAGATACAGCAGGCCACAAGGCGAACTAAATCGCCACAGAGGTATCTCCTAAGAGACCAAAACACGGCTTATCTTACCACGTGGAGTCTCAAACCGTATATAGATGCCTTCCCTTACAAAGGTCATTAGCAGCAGAGATCAACCACATCAATGGCCTTAACAGTTACATCTCCAGTATTTCATTACAGGAGGACATCAAAGGCATCTCTTCCGTGCGAGATGCCACAAGCAACAGATAATAACCCACAAAAGAAATATGCTTTATATAGTGCTCACACTCATAGCAAGGTGCCTGGGTAGGGAAGTCCTTAAAAGGTTATACTATTAGTCATTATACGGTTAAATCTCTCGCAGATGTGGCCGGCTGCTTGGCTCGGTCTGTCAACAAGGGACGTTCGGTATTACGATGATTTCCTTTGGGAAAAAAAAAAAAAAAAAAATATGACAGTAGTATACACTATATTTAATTTCTGCAAATCGTATCCTCCGAAAAAAAGAAACCCCAAGAATAAATCTGCGAGTTGACATGATATAGAATACATACACACATATAATTCTTATAATTATTCATAAACACACACGAACGATTACCATATATATCGCAGTGGCCCCCCCAACCACTGCGCGGGTACCTCTGACCGAGCCACGCAGCCCCCGCCTATCTGCTGTACACACATATATAGCTATTTGTTGCCTCTGCCACACTGACCCTCTGTATCCATCTTTCCTGTATCCAGTGTGCCCATATGTATCCTCTGTAAATGTATTAACTTATGTGGGGATGGGTTTTACTGACTGGCTAGTAGATACTATTTTTTTTTCTTCTTTTTTTTTTAACATCAAACTTCTGCTTCCAGCTCCGATACGTCGACCATTCACGTAATATTAAGTTTTCTGACTTTTTTCACAACTCACAAGGAAAACTAAAACTGCTACTGAAGACCGCACAGGAAAGAATTTGAACAGTGCCAGCATATGGTGCAATTAGTAATTTGCCTAACTTTTCAATAACTAACTTTTACAGTGTGTTCTTGTTTTAGATTGTATCATCTTACTAGCGATCTAATATACATATGTGTGTGTGTGTGTGTGTGTGTGTGTGTGTGTGTGTGTGTGTGTGTGTGTGTGTGTGTGTGTGTGTGTGTCCACCTCACAGGATTATGCTTATTATTTTTTTCCAATAACTGATGTTTCCAAATCTACTGAAAATCACTGAAACAAAGAACTCAAAATATGTTTATAAAAAGAATATTAATAAATAAATTAATAAATTCAATGTAAATGAATGTGACATACTGACAATCCAATAGTGTCAATTAGTGTCATTAGCACATACCACGTTGCACACTTACTATTATCCTACACCTTAATAACTCATACCATAATGAACACTCACACTCTAATGCTTCCTCACCCTCATCTTTCTCCTTATTCACAACCTCCTATTATTCACCTATAACCGATAATTCACTCCTTCAGACTCTACAACTCACTCATTGATACCACGCAGCTCACCCTCAATTACAACTCACTCACTCACTCACTCAACTCACACACTCAATCACTTTCATAGCCTTTTACATGCTTTTGGCAAAAGACAGTACAGCGCGCCCATCAAATTACGGTATTAATTACTATGCAGATTTCTTTATCGCTCTTTACAATACTTGGGATAATTTTGAATCAAGTAATCCATTCCTGAACAAAATTTATAATAACCAAATATTCTGGTTAAGATTTCGATACAGCTGGAAATAGAAATACTGAAAAAAAACACAATTTGAAATAAATGACTAAAAAAAAAAAAAAATCGGATTAAAAGACTGCTATACATCACGAGAGAAAATATCAAAGAAAAGGCGAAAGCAAATGGAGTATGTAGAGGTTGCTATGGCGTCTCCATTACGTGTGTGAAACGTACACTCAAGAATCCCCATGAACAGCATTAAACTTTATCTTTCCTGGAAAGCGCTGGCTTGGTGGTTTTTTTTTTTTTTTTATGTGTTTATTTTTGTTCTCTTTTCTCTTTCTTCTTCCTCTGCTTTGGTCGAAATTAAAGGTTACTTGATACGCCGCCGGGTGTGTCCGAGCCTCTGACGTCACGGAAGAAAACGTGGACTTCGCGTTATATATTTATATATATATATATATATATATATATATATAAATATAAATAAATATATATGTATGTATGTATATATATGTGTATATATGTGTGATGTATATATGTGTATATATATGTGTGTGTGTATATATACATATATATATATATATGTATATATTTGTATATATATGTATATATATGTATATATTTGTATATATATGTATATATACATAAGTATATATATAAGTATATATATGTGTATATATTTGTATATGTATATATATATGTACATATATATGTATATGTATATATATATATGTACATATATATGTACATATATATGTATATGTATGTATATATATATATGTATATATATGTATATATATATGTATATATATATGTAAATATATATATGTGTATATATGTGTGTGTGTGTGTGTGTGTGTGTGTGTGTGTGTGTGTGTGTGTGTGTGTGTGTGTGTGTGTGTGTGTGTGTGTATGTATGTATGTGTGTATGTGTGTATGTGTGTATGTGTGTATGTGTGTATGTGTGTATGTGTGTATGTGTGTATGTGTGTATGTGTGTATGTGTGTATGTGTGTGTATGTATGTATGTATGTATGTATGTATGTATGTATGTATGTATGTATGTATATATATATATATTTATATATCTTTATATATCTTTATATATCTTTATATATCTTTATATATCTTTATATATATTTATATTTATATATATATATATATATATTTATATATATATGAGACTTCTGATACCATAAGGGAAGATGCTTTAACATCACAGTTTAAGATGAAACTACCGCTGATGCATAAAGGATGCGTTTCGTCTTTTAACAACTACTATATACCAAGGAAGAGACGGAATATATGGTGTTGTTTATGTT
>NC_061833.1:4593100-4600600 GCF_019202785.1 Penaeus chinensis
GAAATGAAAAAAAAAAGTGCAAAGAGGGAGAGGACAAAAAGACGGAGGGAAGGAACAAATTGGGAAACGAAAGAACTAGGAAAATAGAGAGAAAGAAGAAGACTAATGAAAAGTGAAAGAGGAGCTGGAATAGAAAAGCAAGACGGAGAAGAAAAATATAAATAAATGCAGAGGTAAAACAGTAGTAGAAGTCGAAGAAGAATTGTAGGACAAAGATGAAAAGAAGAGGAGGAAGAAACAGTAAAAGAAGAAGAAGGAGAAGAAGAAGAAAAAGAAGAAGAAGAAGAAAAAGAAGAAGAAGAAGAAGGAGATGATGATAAAAAGAAGCAAAAGAAGAAGAAAACGAAGAAGAAGAAGAAGAAGAAGAGATGATGATGATGAAAAAGAAGCAAAAGAAGAAGGAAACGAAGAAGAAGAAGAAGAAGAAGAAGAAGAAGAAGAAGAAGAGAAAGGATATGAAATAACTAACCAAACACACTTTTAGTAAAAAAAAAAACAAAAAAAACCGAGGAAAGAGAGACTACCAAAAACTGTCATCTAACTAAATAGATAAATCAATACATAAATAAAACGCCGCCATCACCAAACTACCTGGCTCTCGGCGACAAGCGTGATATTCCTGGAAAGGAAGACGATGAAAAGAGAGAAATGGCAAGAGCAGAAATAAAGAAAGGAAACAAACACACACACACACACACACACACACACACACACACACACACACACACACACACACACACACACACACACACACACACAAACACACACACACACACACACACACAAAACACACATCAGAAAAAGAATAACTTGACGCACCTATCTGGCTCTCCGCGACGAGGGTGTTGTTCCTGTCGCAGAGCGGGGAATACGGCAGGCCCAGCTCGCGCTCCTTGTCGCCCTGCCGGAAGAACTCCTCGAGCAGCTGCGTGGTCCAGCGCTCGTGAAGGTGCCACGGCTTGCTCGGGTGAGAGATGTCGCAGCAGTGGAGCACCAGAGAGAGGGCCTTGGCTTTGTCCAGGCTGTGGCGGGGAAATAAAGAAGTGGGGGGGGAGAGGGGGAGAGGGGGAGAGGGGGAGAGGGGGAGAGGGGGAGGGGGGAGAGGGGGGAGGGGGAAAGAGTATTTTGGTTAATGCTGATTTTTGTGGTGATGAGTCGTGTCGATATTTTTTTTTTTTTTTTTTTTTTTCAAATGAGAAACGGTTCTGGAGAGGATATTGTTGTACTCTTTGTCACGGGTTTCCTATTCGCTTCTATCACTGCTTCTCTCTCTCTCTCTCTCTCTCTCTCTCTCTCTCTCTCTCTCTCTCTTTCTCTCTTTCTCTCTTTCTCTCTTTCTCTCTTTCTATCTTTCTCTCTCTCTCTCTCTCTCTCTTTCTCTCTTTCTCTCTTTCTCTCTTTCTCTCTTTCTCTTTCTCTCTCTCTCTCTCTCTGCCACTTACTGTTAATCCCCACTTCCCCTCCTCTCGTCCTCCCTAATGTCCTTCTTCCTCTCTATCTCCCACTCCAATTCCCTCTCTCTTATCCTTTCTCCTAACCCCATCCCTTCTACTTCTTCTCTCTCCCTTTCTCTCGTTAATCTCCCCTTCCTCCCTCCCTTTACCTCTTCCCTTCCTCCCCCTTTCCAGCTCCCCACCCCCCCCTCACCATCTCCTCCCTTCCTCTTCTTCTACCCCCACACCCCACTCCATCTCCCTTCCTCTCCTTCTTACCCCTACACCCCACTCCATATCCCTTCCTCTCCTTCTACCCCCACACCCCACTCCATCTCCCTTCCTCTCCTTCTTACCCCTACACCCCACTCCATCTCCCTTCCTCTCCTTCTACCCCCACACCCCACTCCATCTCCCTTCCTCTCCTTCTTACCCCTACACCCCACTCCATATCCCTTCCTCTCCTTCTACCCCCACACCCCACTACATCTCCCTTCCTCTCCTTCTACCCCCACACCCCACTCCATCTCCCTTCCTCTCCTTCTTACCCCTACACCCCACTCCATCTCCCTTCCTCTCCTTCTACCCCCACACCCCACTCCATCTCCCTTCCTCTCCTTCTTACCCCTACACCCCACTCCATATCCCTTCCTCTCCTTCTACCCCCACACCCCACTCCATCTCCCTTCCTCTCCTTCTTACCCCTACACCCCACTCCATCTCCCTTCCTCTCCTTCTACCCCCACACCCCACTCCATCTCCCTTCCTCTCCTTCTTACCCCTACACCCCACTCCATATCCCTTCCTCTCCTTCTACCCCCACACCCCACTCCATCTCCCTTCCTCTCCTTCTTACCCCTACACCCCACTCCATCTCCCTTCCTCTCCTTCTACCCCCACACCCCACTCCATCTCCCTTCCTCTCCTTCTTACCCCTACACCCCACTCCATCTCCCTTCCTCTCCTTCTACCCCCACACCCCACTCCATCTCCCTTCCTCTCCTTCTACCCCCACACCCCACTCCATCTCCCTTCCTCTCCTTCTACCCCCACACCCCACTCCATCTCCCTTCCTCTCCTTCTACCCCCACACCCCACTCCATCTCCCTTCCTCTCCTTCTTACCCCTACACCCCACTCCATCTCCCTTCCTCTCCTTCTACCCCCACACCCCACTCCATCTCCCTTCCTCTCCTTCTTACCCCTACACCCCACTCCATATCCCTTCCTCTCCTTCTACCCCCACACCCCACTCCATCTCCCTTCCTCTCCTTCTTACCCCTACACCCCACTCCATATCCCTTCCTCTCCTTCTACCCCCACACCCCACTCCATCTCCCTTCCTCTCCTTCTTACCCCTACACCCCACTCCATCTCCCTTCCTCTCCTTCTACCCCCACACCCCACTCCATCTCCCTTCCTCTCCTTCTTACCCCTACACCCCACTCCATCTCCCTTCCTCTCCTTCTACCCCCACACCCCACTCCATCTCCCTTCCTCTCCTTCTACCCCCACACCCCACTCCATCTCCCTTCCTCTCCTTCTACCCCCACACCCCACTCCATCTCCCTTCCTCTCCTTCTACCCCCACACCCCACTCCATCTCCCTTCCTCTCCTTCTTACCCCTACACCCCACTCCATCTCCCTTCCTCTCCTTCTACCCCCACACCCCACTCCATCTCCCTTCCTCTCCTTCTTACCCCTACACCCCACTCCATATCCCTTCCTCTCCTTCTACCCCCACACCCCACTCCATCTCCCTTCCTCTCCTTCTTACCCCCACACCCCACTCCATCTCCCTTTCCCTTCCTACCTCGTGTCCTGCAGTGCCAACATCGTCTTCATGGCCTTGATCTGTTGGAAATGCGACGACATGTCCGTTGCCAACACCATCTCGATCACCAGCGTGCGGAATTCCCTGTACTCCTCGCGGGAAAGATTCACCAACACGTTGTGGTCTTCGCCGCGCAGCAATCTGCTTGGGGGAGGGACAGAGCGGGCATAATGTAATGCTAAGAAGACTCAGAGCAGTATAATATCTATCTATATATATTTATCTATATATCTATCTATCTCTCTGTCTATATATATCTATCTATCTCTCTGTCTATATATATCTATCAATCTCTCTGTCTAAATATATCTATCAATCACTCTGTCTATATATATCTATGTCTGTCTATCTATATATATCTATGTCTGTCTATATATATATATATATATATATATCTATGTCTGTCTATCTATCTGTCTATCTATCTCCTTATCTGTCTATATATACAGTATGGGAGGGTATAAAATATAGTTAACGATGGGGATGGTACTGATAGTAATAATGAAAGTAGTAATAGAGGCAGAAGCAGAAGTGGTAGTAATAGTAGTAGTAGTAGTAGTAGTAGTAGTAGTAGTAGCTGTTGTTGCAGCAATGGTAGTAATAATAAGAATTATAGCAGAAGTAGAAATAACAGCATAAGTAACAGTAGTAGCAGCAGCAGCATTTGTAGTTGTTGTAGTAATAGTAGTAATCATATGAATCATAACAGTAGAAGTAGTATGTAGTAGTATGTAGTAGTATGTAGTAGTATGTAGTAGTATGTAGTAGTAGTAGTAGTAGTTTGTAGTAGTAGTAGTAGTAGTAGTAGTAATATGTAGTAGTAGTATGTAGTAGTAGTATGTAGTAGTAGTATGTATTAGTAGTAGTAGTAGTAGTAGTAGTAGTAGTAGTAGTAGTATGTAGTAGTAGTATGTAGTAGTAGTATGTAGTAGTAGTATGTAGTAGTAGTATGTAGTAGTAGTATGTAGTAGTAGTATGTAGTAGTAGTATGTAGTAGTAGTATGTAGTAGTAGTATGTAGTAGTAGTAGTAGTAGTAGTAGTAGTAGTAGTAGTAGTAGTAGTAGTAGTAGTAGTAGTAGTAGTAGTAGTAGTTGCAATGTTAATACTGACAATAATAACATGAAGATGGTGATGACGATGACGTACAGTTAGCAGAAACGACATCAAATATTGATGAAGATAATGACAATACACACAAGGCTTTTGCTCTACTTCTTTTCAATTATCTATTCCAGTCCCTTATTTTCTGGTTTCATACAAATTAATGTGCCATAATCATCTATATCATAACCCTTTTCACAATTAGTTTTTTGGGGGAATTACCAGATTCATAGTTCAGCCCCTGTATGGTCAAAGGCTATGGGAGTCCACCCTATACAAAACAATCCACTGCCTTGTGGGATCTGTGAGATGAAAAGGCTCCTGGAGTGAACCCCGAGGAAAAATCCGGAGCCAGAGTCCCTCAGGCAGTTCGTTGTCGTTTGCGACCTCGTTCTGGCAACTCCTGCGACGTATTGGGTCTTTGCCTTTTCCTTTGGACCCATCAGCTGCGTGGAGAGAGGGAGCCTGCTGCATGGGCAACAGCTCCTCACATTCTTTCGCTCAGGTATTGACTCTATTTATACGGGAGTGGGTGGAGACAACAATGCCATAGTTGACACTGACTGATGGTGGCCTTCGATATTCATGAGGATTGTGAATGAATGTGAGAAATGTGGATATTGAAAGTCTTATGATGATAGTGAAGCTTTGCATAATACAGGAATGGACAGAAATGGTAATGAAATACAAGTTCTAAATAACGAATGTTAAATGTCTATCGTGCGTGTGATTAGATATCAGATTAAATGATATGGCACTAATGCTAATCCTTCACCAACAATATGGCAATTCCAAAAATAAACCAATAAACGCAGTAAATGATTAAATTAAAAAAAAACGCGTATTTCCTATAACCGTCGCCCAGCTAATCACATAAAAAAATGCACTAACATCAACCACAAAAAAAAAAAAAACCCGAAGGTATCCTACGACCTCATCACAACACACGGCATTCCGGTCACGAAGAACGTCTCGCGCTGCATCATGCTGTCTTTCTGAGACTGACCGTAATCTTTTCCTAGTAACCGGATCTCCCACCTGCCTATGACGTCATAAGCCATCACATCCGGGTCTTTGGCTGTGTCGTTACGTCAGTAGATAACACGACCGTCCATGGAGGAACGTATATTTTTTCTTTCCTTTCATTTTTCTTATTCTGTGTTTATGTTTGTCTCGAAATAAGCGTGACTGGTGTGTGGCAGAAAGCTAATGGTGATGATGACGGAAAAAATGAAATGATTAATGTGCTGCATGGACAGCATATGATGTGGCATTACATAAAGGTCTTACACGACTTAAAATGCCACATTCCCTCTTGTCAATAACAAATTAACGAGGACAAGGCGAGAACATCTACAAAATAGTTATTAAAATACTCTTTCTATCGACCTAGCATTTTTGCCCGCGCTTCATGGCATAAGACCTAAGACCTGAGACCTGAGACCTGAGACCTGAGACCTGAGACCTGAGACCTGAGACATACCATTACATAAGACAAAAATCGAGCACGAGACTTCCGCCAACGCCTGACCGAACCAAGCACCACCATTCTTATCCTTACCTGAAGGCGGCGCAGATGTGGTGGTTTTCGAGAACCGCGCGGTCGTTGTACAAGATGGCGGTCTCGGAGCCGGACATGACGTGGAAGTTGTTGGTGGTTCCCGTGTGTTCGTAGTCGTGGATGAGGGCGGCCATGAGCGTCGCCAGGATCTCCACGTCGTTCAACCAGTTCTTGAAGGGAGGGAGAGGGACAGATCAGTAAAATAACGAGTAAAATAACTGCGAAAGCTAAGATAGAAAACCAAAGAATAACCGTGAGTGTCGCCTAAATCTCGGTCATTCCAAAGGAGGGACAAAAGCGACTTAGAAGAAGAAGAAGAAAAAAAAAAGGGATCTTTCCACTGGCCACAGAACGATTCCAAAATTAAATAAAATCAGAAGGAAGGCTCCGCTGACAAAATCAGAAGGAAGGTTCCACTGACAAAATCAGAAGGAAGGTTCCACTGACAAAATCAGAAGGAAGGTTCCACTGACAGAATCAGAAGGAAGGTTCTACTGACATTGCTATGCCAATCCAGGAAGATGGAAGGGTTAGGGGAAAAAGGAACAACAATAACAAGATCAAACCAAGTCCGAGGAACAGACGAGAGGATAACCCGAGCAACAGAAAGACAAGGAAACGAACACAGCCACGAGAGTCGTCAGGATTTCGACGTCGTGAAGTTGTTCTTTTTGAAGGGAAGGGGAGAAGAGACACGGGGATTAAAGATGGAAGAGGCGATAACAAAAAACGTAAAGAATGAGAGGAAATGCCAAAATTAAAACAATTAAAAAAACAATTAATCAATAGCTGCCAGCAAAATAAAAATTGGTGAAGGTCGATTAAGCAACAACAAGAAAAAGGAAGGAAAGGTACCCAAGGTTATTGGTCAACATAACAACAACAGTATTAAAGCTAAGAGGAAAATTACACTATTTATTCAAACAACGATAACATAAATAAATATAAAAGGTGATCGAGAGTTCTATGTTTCCTTTTCAAGTACTGATTAACATCCTAGGGGACTTAGTTTTCAGTCGATGGCGCTGCTTTGATATCTAAAACCGATGACTTGTACTTAATGACTTTTCATTGGACCACGTGAGGCGTTTCTCGCTAGGGGTTAGTGTGTGTGTGGCAGGCAAGTTATTTACAACCTGTACGTGCATATATATAACATACATACATACATACATACAAATATGCATACATGAAAACACACACACACACACACACACACACACACACACACACACACACACACACACACACACACACACACACTCTTCTCTCTCTCTCTCTCTCTCTACAAAGGGGTAAAATAATTTTAATTTAGATTGGAATTTCCTCTTTCTGAGAAACACTTTGAGGGAAGAAAGGACCAAAACTGTAGTCAATAACCAACTGACGTGCAAATCCTCGCACACTAAGATAGAATTTGTGTAAGTTATTTATACCCAACTTTCACTCACCGGCCATCTGTTAACTTGGGATGGAAGGGACAAGAGAGAAGACACACATTTAACCCAAACTAAGGTTCAGCACTAAAGAGAAGAACAAAGTTAATCTCACGTCTAATCCTTCTGACGTA
>NC_061833.1:4605600-4608100 GCF_019202785.1 Penaeus chinensis
TCAACAGTCTACACACATGTCCGTACATACAAACACAAAGATGCGTACACACACACCAGAGACACACACATGCACACATTCACACATTTTTTTTTCTCTCTCTCTCTCTCTCTCTCTCTCTCTCTCTCTCTCTCTCTCTCTCTCTCTCTCTCTCTCTCTCTCTCTCTCTCACACACACACACACACACACACACACAAAATCATTTTAATTTAGATAGGAATTTCCCTTTTCTGAGAAACACTTTGAGGGAAGAAAGGGCCAACACTGTAGTCAATAACCAACTGAAGCGCAAATCCTTACAGACTGAGAAGAGGGAGGGAGAGAGACTAAATGAAAGGGATAAAAGAAGATAATGAAGGAACAGTACCTATCTATCAATCTATCTATCTATTTACCTATCACCCTACCTCTGTATATCGATCCACACCCACAGACACACATACTAAGAAACAGGAAGAAGAATATCAAAGAAAAAAAATATAAAAAAGGGAATATCTGATCTTGCTCTGTTGCCTTTCGAGCCAACGAGACCGAGGATTCCTTTTACCTTGAGGATCTCGGTGACTTCTGGAGGCAGCTGGAGGAAAGTGGCCGAGGAGAGCCGCCTGTAGATCCTTTCCACGAAGATGCCGGCTCGGATGGCATTGGCTACTGACCTGTAGGAGGACGAAGGAGGAAGGGCGAGAGAGGAGGAGGGAGGAGCAGCAGGAAGGCAGGTAATAGAAAAGAAGAGGGAAGAGGAAGAGAAGAGGGAAGAGAAAGAGGGGGAGGGGAAAGAGGAAGAGGGGGAGGGGAAAGAGGAAGGGGGGGGAAAGAGGAAGGGGGGAGGAGGAAGAGTATGGGTCGTGGCAGAAGAGAAGGCATATCGAAAAGAAAAGAAAAGGATGTGTAGACGAAGAAAAACAAAGAAAAAAATAGGCAAGGAAGGGAAGGAAGTAGGGACAGAGAGAGGGGGAGGAGAGGAAAATAAAGAGCAAAGTAAATCACAACTGAGCTTTTATTAGGCCCACGTTCGTCTAGTCTTTCATAAAGGCCTCTGGGATGCCTTCTCTTCTAAGTATTACTATTTAGGGGCGCGAACCCCTCCCGGCCTGCTGAAGGTCCCATCTGTTTGCCAAACAATATAGCATTTTTCCTATTCATATTTCATCTATGTTTATTTGAGTAAAGAGTAAACAGTAAATACAAAATATATATGGAAACAATAGATAGGATATCATTTGCTTCTGACCTTAGTGTACCTATGGTAAAATGAGAGCATAATAAACAACATAGGATCTATTCTTGCCCTTACTCCACCTAAATACATAAGAGTAAACAATTAACAAGACATCAACTTCTTGTTCGCATGAGTAAACAATAAGCAAGCTAGCATTTATTTCTGTCTCTACGTGATTAAAGTTCACAAGATTAGACCATAAAGAAAAAACATGGACTTCAACCCTCATTCCATTATACTTCGTGTGAGCAAACAGTGAATATTAAAGATTTTACTTCTGCCCTCTTTTGACCCAAGTTCAAATGAGTAAACAATGACCAATAGAGCACTTATGCCTGCCTGCTCGTTTTCAGTTAAGTAGATAAGACTGAATCTTCAACCCAAGAAAGAGAATTGACTTCTGAAAATCCCACAACTGATGTCTCTATAAACCTCTGGAATGAAATTTTGAAGTAACCCTTCGAGCGACACTGATGGTGCTGCTGATGGAGGCGCCCTTCTCTCAGAGACATGTCCTGAAGACCTAACAAGATTTATTTTAAGATCCTAAAGTAGATACCTGAGGGACTTCACTTGAGTTCATCTAACCAAGTTCCCCGAGTCCCTTGAGGGCAGAGGCGCCTTCAAAAGGAAAAGGATCAGAAGAAGAAGAAGAAGAAAAAAAAAAAACGCTGAAGCTTTCCTGTAAGACCCTTGATAACCTCCCAGCCAACCCTTTCCGGAGGACAATTTTCGACTTAATAAATAAACACAAACACGCAGAGGCAATTACCCCGTCAGGACACTTTTTTCCCTCGTCCGAATTCTTACCTGAACCTCGGCTTCTCGTCCGTCTTCCTGCGCGAGGTGGAGAGCTGTCGGGTGAAGGTGGAGGCTAACCACTCCCGCACCTCCTGAGGAACGGCGTCCGGCTCCACCTCGGAGAGCTCATCCTCTTCGTCGCCGACCTGCCTCCTGCACGGCGAAGGGGACAACGGGAGACGGTTAGTGCTGGGCGGAAGGGCCTCGCTCGGGCCGGCGGTAGGGCGGGGAGGGGGAGAAGGGATGCAGGTGAGGGAGGATAAAGGGAGGAAGGGAGGAGGGGAGGGGAGGGGAGGGGGAGGGGGGAGGATGGACGGGCCGTCACCGTATCTTTGGGTTATGCTTATCTTTTGCCTTTTCTGTTGCTGTGTGGCATTATTCCGTAAGGTTTCCGGATTTCATTTTAACCACATACATAACTACATAGGACTATATATATATTTATATACATATGTATTTATACACATATACACATGTAT
>NC_061833.1:4633100-4640600 GCF_019202785.1 Penaeus chinensis
CACACACAGACACACACACACACACACACACACACACACACACACACACACAAACACACACACACACAAAGAGGAAAGAATAAAAAAGTAAATAGGCATTTGTCTCACAAGATGCTAATAACATCGACCAAGCTAAATCCTGAGACGAATGTATGATATGATTTACCGTCAATATATTCAGAATACACTATTGTCATTAACATATAACATTACTGCTTGAATATCCTGCCACTACTATGTAACATTAATATAATCCTATAAAGCACTGCTATGACCTTATTATGGATGCTGATAATAATGATGATGATGACGATGATGATGATAAAGATGATATATTACAAGGATAATAGCTTAGATCATGATGATGATGATGGTGAGGAGGAGGATAATAATAATAGTAATAATAACATAACAACATAACAAGTAACAATAATAACAATAATAACAAGAACAATGGAAATGATGATGATGATGATGATGATGATGATGATGATGATGATGATGATGATGATGATGATGATGATGATGATGATGATGATGATGATGATGATGACAATAATAATAATAATAATAATAATAATAATAATAATAATAATAATAATAATAATAATAATGATAATAATAATAAAAATAATAATAATAATAATAATAATAATACAATAATAATAATGACAATAACACTACTACTACTACTAATACTACTACTAATAATAATAACAATTATTATCAATACAATCATTATTATAATTGATATTACTATCATGATTATTATTATCATTATTATTATCATCATCATTATCATCATTATTACGGCAAGCCATTTAAAGAGCCAAACTGAAAAATCGAGAATTATATCACCAAAAGCGTCAGTGCAAAAGGAGAGAAAATATAGAGAATCATCAGCGATTTACGTCACAAAACATATTAGCTGAACTTTTGTATAACTATTATAATGATAATAATAACAATAATAAAATAAAATAATAATAATAATAATAAATAATTACAATCAAAACAATAATAACAATCAAAACAACAATAATAATAAACATTAAAAATGATAATACTGATAATAATAATAACAATAATAATTATCATTATCATTATCATGATAATAACAGTAATCATAAAATTAATCATGATACTAATTATCGTACCAATAGCAATGGTGATGATATAAATACTAATACTAATACTAATACTAATAAACTAATACAAAAATATTATAATTAAATTCATTATAATAATAAAACAGCATATATAAAATAATAGCTATGATACTAACAATAATAGCAATATCCTCTCTCCTCTCTCTCTCTCTCTCACATATACACTCATTCTCTCTCTGTCTCTCTCTCTTACACGCACGCACGCACGCACGCACGCAACCCCCCTCCCCCCACACACACGCACACTTATTCATTCAATCATTTATTTTCTATCTCTCTCTCTCTCTCTCTCTCTCTCTCTCTCTCTCTCTCTCTCTCTCTCTCTCTCTCTCTCTCTCTCTCTCTCTACCTCTCTCTCTACCTCTCTCCCCCACCGTCCCTCTCCATCTTTCTCTCTCCTTCTCTCATGTCCTCACTTTTCATTTCGTATCTCTTTTACAATTCTCTCTCCACTTCTTTCCAATATCCCAAGTCATAAAAATGCATGGGATTTGGTGGAGGTAAGGGGGGGGGGGTAAGAGGGGGTAAGGGAGGCAAGAGGGGGAGAGGTGGTGATGGGGGGGGGGGGGGGAGAAGGCTCAATGACGATAAGGCAAGCAAACATTAGGGTGGAAGAGATTGAAGAGAGGGAGACATGGGAGAGGAGAATGAAGGGGGACGTAGTAGCACAGAGAAAAGAAGAGAAAAGAAGATAAGAAAAGGGAAGGGAAGGGAAGGGAAGGGAAGGGAAGAGAGGAGGCGAGAAGAGAACAGAAGAGAACAGGAGAGAGATACAGATAGATAGACAGTTAAATAGACAGAGATAAATACAGAGATAGAGATAACAAGACCGATAATGAGAAAAAGCGAGATGGAGAGAGAGAGAGAGAGAGAGAGAGAGAGAGAGAGAGAGAGAGAGAGAGAGAGAGAGAGAGAGAGAGAGAGAGAGAGAGAGAGAAGAGAGAGAGAGAGAGAGAGAGAGAGAAGAGAGAGAGAGAGAGAGAGAGAGAGAGAGAGAGAGAAGAGAGAGAGAGAGAGAGAGAGAGAGAGAGAGAGAGAGAGAGAGAGAGAGAGAGAGAGAGAGAGAGAGAGAGAGAGAGAGAGAAAGAGAGAGAGAAGAGAGAGAGAGAGAGAGAGAGAGAGAGAGAGAGAGAGAGAGAAGAGAGAGAGAGAGAGAGAGAGAGAGAGAGAGAGAGAGAGAGAGAGAGAGAGAGAGAGAGAGAGAGAGAGAAGAGAGAGAGAGAAGAGAGAGAGAGAGAGAGAGAGAAGAGAGAAGAGAGAGAGAGAGAGAGAGAGAGAGAGAGAAAGAGAGAGAGAGAGAAAGAGAGAGAGAAGAGAGAGAGAGAGAGAGAGAGAGAAAGAGAGAGAGAGAAAGAAAAGAGAAAGAAAAGAGAAAGAGAGAGAGAGAGTGAGAGAAAGAAAAGAGAAAGAGAGAGAGAGAGTGAGAGAAAGAAAAGAGAAAGAGAGAGAGAGAGTAAGAGAAAGAAAAGAGAAAGAGAGAGAGAGAGTAAGAGAAAGAGAAGAGAAAGAGAGAGAGAGAAACTGATCGGTAACAAATTCTGTTCTGACCCAAATCGCATCAGTTTTCCTTCTGCCTCATTTGCATCTTCCATATTCTCTCCCCCTTTTTATTCTCCGCCTCTCGCTTCGAGAAAGCTCTGATCTGACGTAGAAATTCTATCTACTCCACCTATATTTGGCGCACAATTCTGATAAACACTTCATCATTCTGGATAAAATTTCTTCGGAACCGAATGGTATTTTTGCTTCACTTTAAGCCATCGTTATCATAACTGCCATTATTACTTATTATTAATTATGGCTTATCTTGTTACTCTTATGACCAACAGCATCGGCATTATCAAAATCATCTCTGATATCATTATATTTACCATTATAACATTATCTATATCACATAGTGTCATTATCATTATCATTACTATTATTTTTATTATTATCATCCTCATCATCACCATTATCATTTTTGTCATTATCATTATCCTCATACTCAACCTTATCATCATTATTATTATTGCCATTCTTATAATAATAGTAATAATTATAATAATTATTTTAATCATCTTTACTTTTATTATTTTCATCATTATGATTATAATTATCATTATCATTATTACTGTTACAATCATTATCATCATCAAATACGACGAAAATAATAATAATGATGATGATGATGATGATGATAATCACTATTATTATTCTTATCATTATCCTTACCATCATCGTTATTAGTTACTATCATATTCGTTATAATTATCACCATTACTTTCATCATTATCATTATTATTACAATTATTATTACTATTATCATCTTCTTATTATTATCATTTATTATCAATTATTAATATCCGCATTATTATCAAGATGATCATGATTATTGTTATTATTAGTTTCATCATTATTATCATCATTATTATCAATATTGTTATATTAATAATAATCATAATTATTTCTATCATTACCATCATTATCATTATCATTACTACCATCACAGTTGCCCCTGTCGTCATTATCATCATCATTATCAAAAGAAGGAATAAAATATCGTACGTGCCGTGCAATAATTACCGACTTTCTTCAAGCACGACAAAAAGGCAGGAATTCGTATCAACTCCACGTTTTCCTTCATTACAGGAAACCCAAAACACACCAGGAACCGTCACCCACCTTGGAAATCATTAACGCGACTCGCTATCGATTCCCTTCACAGTCCGACGTGGTTTCGGCGAAATGGTTTGGCCAAATGCATTGTCATTTCATTCCAAGGGGAGATTCTGGGACCGGGTAATTTAGATCATGCTATTCCGAGTGTTTTTAAAAGTTTGAGGACAAAAGGACAAAGGTAATAAAAAAAAGACAAGCATTTTTTTTTTTTTTTTTTTTTTTTTTTGCTGTAGGAATTAACACTATTTTTATTTTTGTAAAGAGCTTTTTGCAGTTGATGAGTTTTAGCTATTCTAAGAATCGTCATAATTACTGTTATTAATGTCACTTTTTACAATTATGATAAAAGTGATAATAATGAATGTAATAAGCGTGAATAATAATAAGAAGAGAGCAATAATATAACAATGATTATCAAAAATTTCCTTTTTTTTTTTTTTTTTTTTTTGCTACCTTCATTAATCTAAAATTACTTTCCTCATCCATTTCTCGTTTAATGTCTTTATGTATCCGCCTCTCTCGGTTCTTCCTCTTTTACCTATTTTCCCCCATTTTTTCCCCTCACACACCTCTCCACCCCCCTCCCCTCTCTTCCTCCCACGGCTTCCACTCACGACTGTCTCCATGGCAACGAACATGTGGCCTTTGGACAATCTCGGTCTGTTTCAAACTTGTATTGGAGACGGTTTATATTGTCTTGCTGGGGAGGCGAAGATGGAACGAGGAGAAAGCAGAGCGAAAAAAAGAGAGATAGGGAGGGAGGGAGGGAGGGAGGGAGGGAGAGAGGGAGAGAGGGAGGGGGAGAGGGAGAGGGAGAGGGAGAGGGAGAGGGAGAGGGAGAGGGAGAGAGAGAGAGGGAGAGAGAGAGGGAGAGAGGGAGAGAGAGAAAGAGAGAGAGAGAGGGAGGGAGGGAGGGAGGGAGGGAGGGAGGGAAGGAAGGAATGAAGGAGGGAGGGAGAGGGTGGGAGGGTGGGAGGGAGGGAGAGACAGAGACTTCAATAGATGAAAAAGAACGTTGTGGAGAAAAAGAATGAACAAATAATAGAGCGAGAGAGGACGAGAAGAAAGAAGAAGTCTAAGCAAAGCGTAATTAGCAACTCGTCATTTCCTAATCACACCATACTACTTTTTCCATATCACCATAAACAGTAGTTGTAATTACTGGATGTATTGGGGCATCTGCCAGCAAGGGAGACCCACATAGCAATAGCAAAGGAAATGGTAAGGTTAAGTTAAGTAAGTTTATTTACCACCCTGGCTATGTTCATTGTTTACGGCAGTTTTACATAGTAAATTTAGGATATAGTACGAGAATATCTTCCATTATATCAGAGGAAATGAAACATTCACATACTTCGTTATACCTCATGTGGTCAGAAAGGCTGTATCCCGTTCCGAGATACAGTGCTCGAGCGTTCGCTTGTTTTCTTCGTTACACAGTCAACATCTAGATTCATTTGCGACGCTTGCACCGTGCAGTTGCCAGTACATTCTGTAACCTAAACGTATTCTGGCAATAACCACGTCACGTTGTCTGGTTCGACTTCGGTGCCACCCATAGGAGGGCTTGCAATCTCTGTACTGATCGTAGTGCCTTATGGTACAGCTTTCAGGCCTTTGAGTGTTCATCAGATCTACTAGTTCTTCCTTATGAGAACTTTTCAATGTGTGTGCAACCCTAGCAAGAGGCATCCCAAGATCTACTGCAGGCTTCCTTCACCAATCTGTCTACGTGGCCGTGCTTGTGTATGTCAACATGAAATGGTATCTATACAAATTGAATGTTGAAAATGCGTTCTATTGCATAAGTGCTGGCCTAATTTTGCACTTTTATTATCTTGATGTAAGCACAACCAAGGACAACCAGCTTTGTATCGAGACAGTACGGATCCGTCAGGGTAACTCTCGTATACATCATCGCCCATAGATTCTGTGTTCCTTTATTGTTGCTAACACAATTTGTTTTAACACGCAGTTATGTACACCGTTTTTTGTAATAGACATGTAAGGCGAACGATCAATGTTTTAAAAATTTTCCATGGTGGAATGAATCGACTTTTTGGTATTTTACTAATTGAGCTTTGTGATATTCATGGAGATTTTGTGTATCAGTGGACGCGCGTGTGTGTGATTAGTCATGTCTGCTTGCGTAAGTTAAGTAAGTTTATTTACCACCCTGGCTATCTGCTTAGGCGTGGGCAATCATGATTACAGTTTTACATACATCTGACATAGTACAGTAGTCTGTGACTACTGTAATTGTACATGGTAATATAGAAATATGTCAAACATCATACAAACATAATACGTTGATATGCTTTTGCCACTGTGTTTATATAACATTGCGTTTTTGTTTACGGCAGTTTTACATAGTAAATTTAGGATATAATACGAGTATATCTTCCAATGTATCAGATGAAATGAAATATTCACATAGTTCTTTATACCTCATATTAGGTGGTCTGAAAGGTTGTATCACATGACATTCCGAGATATAATGCTCAAGTGCTCGCTTGTTTTCTTCGTTACACAGCCTACATTTAGATTCATCTGCATTTCTTGCACCATGCAGTTGCCAATACATTATGTAACCTAAACGTATTCTGGCAATAACCACGTCACATTGTCTGGTTCGACTTCGGTGGCACCCATAGGAGGGCTTGCTATCTCTACACTGATCGTAGTGTCTTATGGTACAGCTTTCAGGTCTTTGAGTGTTCGGCAGATCTACTAGTTCTTCCTTATGAGAACTTTTCAATATATGTGCAACCTTAGCAAGAGGCATCCCAAGATCTATGTTCACAGTATCTTTGCTGCAGGCTTCCTTCGCCAATTTATTTACGTGATCGTGCTTACTTATGCCAACATGAGATGGTATCCATACAAATTGAATGTTGAAATTGCGCTCTATTGCACAAGATACGTTACGCTTAATGCAACTCACAATTTCCTCATCGCCACCTGCTTTGAAAGAATTTAGTGTCCGAAGAGCACTCTGAGTCCCAGAAAACTACTCCAGAGCCCCGAGACATTAAGAATTCCGTTACAAGGAGTATACCTGCCAGCTCCGTTTGTGTAGTGCTAGCCCAATTTTGCACTCTCATATTAACTTGATGTTGTAGTAAGCCATTTTTGTATACAGTACAAGCACAACCAGCTTTGTATCCAGACTGTACGGATCCGTCAACGTAACACTCGTATACATCATCACCCACAGACTCTGTGTGTTCCTTTACCGTTGCTAATGCAATATGTGTTTTAACACGCAGTTACGTATGCTTGCGTAACGTATGTGGAATCTGGCGTACATATCCCGTAGACTTTCCCAGCACTACCCGGACTTAAATATCATCGAAGTTTATCTTTGATGGGAACAAAATCACGAACGCCTTTATAAGTACATATTTCTCTTCATCCGTCACGTTTGTTAAGATGACTTGCCTCCTCTCATAACTATCCTTTTAGCTGAGCGACCCTAGCTTAATGTGAAACGAACCCGTATTTAAAATATTTACATCAAATGAATTCAGTAACCAGCGAGGAATAGTAGTAGCGGTTAGACATCTTAAACCGTGTTATTTCGACTGTGCAAGTTAGTAGAAGTGTTATTACGTGCCGATGGGGCCTTGATATTTCCCCTCGAGGAGTGACATATCAAAATCAAACGCCC
>NC_061833.1:4645600-4648100 GCF_019202785.1 Penaeus chinensis
GAAGGAGAGAGAGAGAGTGGGGGAGAGAGTGGGGAAGAGAGGGAGAGAAATTCCAGGAAGTAAGATCCTTGCATCCCAAAATCTTATTGTATCACATCAGACCTTCAATTCCATTTTTTTCATCGGCCGACCCGAGCGCTATCGAAGCCGGCTTGACTGACAGCTCATCAGGTGAGGAGAAGAAATGGTAAAAAAAAAAAAAAAAAAAAAAAAAAAAAAAAAAGGCGCGCGGGGAAAATTACGTTTTTGACGTTGCACTTTAGACAAAAAGTACACTAGATTTTCTTATTTTAATTATATTTCAAAATGAAGGCAAATTCATAAAAAAGGATGAAAAGAAAGATATCTGATAATTTTCCTCCAGTTGAAAAGAAATGAATATTGGAAATGTCAAAATCTCATATTTTCTCTTTTTTCTAATACCCTTAGACTACACGATGCTTTTAAGCTTAAGAAACGTCAGATTCTGTAAATTCAATTCCTTCTTCTAATACACACAAACTATGTTTTCCCTTCCAATAAACAATGATTAACAGCTTAACAATAAGCTATATTTTCCTCTACACTGCTAATTATTTTTAATTCCTGGGATCCCTGTTATAATACTCTCTATGATATTAAAAGAACAAATGAACGAATGGGACTGCTCATGCTGTTAAGTAAAAAGAGAACTAATTTGGAATAATTTCTAATCCGATAAATACGTTTTTTTTAATCAAAAGTATTTGACTCGCATCATTATTTCACTTTACATGTGCGATATATAACACATTGGTATATTAGCATGTCAGTCATATCATTCGAATCTCAATCATGATGTTATTGATTTAGGGTTAATATTACTGAATGGTTACGCGTGCTTATGACATTTTGCTGATAAATAAAAGTCAACTTTCAAACTTACTGAAAAAATGTGATTTCATAATAAAATAACTATGTGACAGCAGTAACCGCACTTAAATTTTTACCTATTGTATCAGCTCAAAAACACGTACTACTCATAGATAATTAAGAATATCTTACCACTGACAAATAATGCCATCAAATCTAAATCTAGCGACGAAGAATGAACACACCAACGTTCACACACACACATGCACTTATACACACACACCCCTTCGCCTCACCCACACAATCACAAACACACAAATTCGCTAAATTCAGCACGCAAGGTTTCGGACGCGCTCAACACAACCCAGGAAGTTCCCCAGAAGAAGGGAGTTCTAAGTCCAAAGAAGTCCCCCTCAACATGGAAGTTTCGAGACCAAAGAAGTCCCCCTAGAACACGGTAGTTTCCCAAACAAGAAATCTCTCCCCCCCCCGACCACCCCCCACCCCCACCCCCCACCCCCCAAAAAAAAGAAAGAAAGAAAGAAAGAAAAAAAACTTACTCGCGAGTTGTCCATTCTTGCTGGAGGGCGCGATGGGCACGTTGGCTTCCTCGAGGGCGTCCTTCTTCTTCTCGGGCGGGCTCGCCACTGCGGGAGGAGGAGAGAGGGCGGATTAGAGATTAGGAAACAGAAAAAAACAGATTATGCATTCGACAAATGGTGACTGGGAGGTGTGAACGGCGAGAAAAGAGCTTAGAAATTTGGATAAGAAGACAAAACACTGGGAAGTAGGAAATGACAGACTAGGAGACTGAAACAAAGATGAATTAGAGAGTATAAATCAGGGTGTAACTGGATTCCGGCATAAGATGAGAGTCGTCAGCAGATGGTAATATGAGAAAACGAGGAAGGAGGGATGTTGGTCTTGTAGAGTAAGGAGAAAGTAATCTTAAGGTTTCTTTTCTGCTACCCCCCCTCTCTGTGTATGTGTGTGTATACGTGTGTGTGTGTGTGTGTGTATGTGTGTGTATGTGTGTGTGTGTGTGTGTGTGTGTGTGTGTGTGTGTGTGTGTGTGTGTGTGTGTGTGTGTGTGTGTGTGTGTGTGTGTGTGTGTGTGTGCGGCGTGCGCGTGCAGTGCAGTACGCACACAATTCTATAAACGGAAGGTGCGGTAATTAGTATGAGGTTACAGAATTCCCTGTATATCCGGGACTTTGGTCGTTTCTAATTGAATTATTGTTCTGAGTTTGATAATGAGAAACAGAACGGGAAATGGAGAGAGAGAAAAAAAAGGAATGGAGGAACGAAGAGGCAGAGACTGAAACGAAAATAAGGAAAGGTTCAGAAAAGGGTCACTGCAAAAGAATAGACAGATTTTAGGCTCTCTTTTTTTTTTGTCCCAAGGGCGTGTGATTTCCTAACTGCTTATGCCAAATAAAGCTATCATTCTCTCCACAATTAGCATTTTTGGCTAGCGTTAAGATCCTGCTAGACTTCCTAAAGCACGATAGTGGCAAGTCGCCGGAGATTCCGAGGAGATACAACTTTCCCTGCTATCCTTGCCGAATTCTCTTCCAGGAAGAACAACGACCAGAGATACTCAGAGATAGCGACAGAACCCCGCCAGCTGATAACACCAAGTACGCGTAAAACGGGGCCTTCCGTGACA